>NC_138293.1:7437500-7667500 GCF_965601325.2 Salmo salar
CAATGTAGAAAATAGTAAAAAATAAATAAAAACCCTTGAATGAGTAGGTGTGTCCAAACTTTAGACCGGTAGTGTACTATATATGGGTTGTATGCGTGGAAGCCCGGTGATGCTAAATCTGTTTATGTTAATTAACGGTCAAGTACCGTGAGACCGGCAGTCATTTACATGACAGTTACCGGTTGAGTAAAATTTCATGACCGCCACAGCCCTATCCTAAATTGAGGACCGAAATATTCTACATGGATAGATTCTGAACTGAGGACCAGCGCTCCCGATTGGCATAGTGCCGATAAGGCACTGCATCTCAGTGCAAGAGGCGTCACTACAGTCCCTGGTTCGAATCTAGGCTGTATCACTTCCGGCCATGATTGGGAGTCCCATAGGGCGGCACACAATTGGCCTAGCATTGTCCAGGTTTGGCCAGGGTAGGCCGTCAATGTAAATAAGAATTTGTTCTTAACTGACTTGCCTGGTTAAATAAAGGTTAAATAAAATAAAAAAAATGCATAGATCTTGAACTAAAGACCGGAGCATTCTAAATGGATAGATCCTGAACTGAGGAACAGAGCATCCTAAAGGGACAGATCCTGAACTGAAGAACAGAGCATCCTAAATGGATAGATCCTCAACTGAGGAACAGAGCATCCTAAAGGGACAGATCCTGAACTGAGGAACAGAGCATCCTAAATGGATAGATCTGGAACAGAGCATCCTAAAGGGACAGATCCTGAACTGAGGAACAGAGCATCCTAAATGGATAGATCTGGAACAGAGCATCCTAAAGGGATAGATCCTGAACTGAGGAACAGAGCATCCTAAAGGGATAGATCCTGAACTGAGGAACAGAGCATCCTACAGGGATAGATCCTGGAACAGAGCATCCTAAATGGATAGATCTGGAACAGAGCATCCTAAAGGGATAGATCCTGAACTGAAGAACAGAGCATCCTAAATGGATAGATCTGGAACAGAGCATCCTAAATGGATAGATCCTGAACTGAGGAACAGAGCATCCTGAAGGGATAGATCCGGAACTGAGGAACTGAGCATCCTAAAGGGATAGATCCTGAACTGAGGAACAGAGCATCCTAAATGGATAGATCCTGAACTGAGGAACAGAGCATCCTGAATGGATAGATCCGGAACAGAGCATCCTGAATGGATAGATCCGGAACAGAGCATCCTGTAAGGGATTGATCCGGAACTGAGGAACTGAGCATCCTATAGGGATAGATCTTAAACTGAGATACATTTGTAACTCAGTGAACCTGTACTTTATCAAGAGAAAGAAGCTGTACACAATATCAACACATGACAGCTCCTGTATGTTCCTTACCAGAAATGTACATGTTTCAAAACATGTTGGAAATACAATAACACATTTTATTGTAATTACGCAGAACAATTTGTCTGGAGAGCATGTATTTGTATTCCAAACATATTGGAAGCATTATTATTAAGTCATTTCACATGCCATGGAACATGTTAGAATTTCAAACAGAATGTGTTAATTCCCAGTAGGGTTGACTACTGAAAAAAGATGATGACTTATCATGAGAGGCTGAATATCTGGCCTAATTTTGAGTACTTATTTACATGATTTAAAAAAAAAAAATCTGAGGGTGGTGTGCTATGTTTTCTTAAGTCGTGGTCTGCATAATTTTCTTTCTATGGTCATTTTTTTAATATATTTTTTCACATCAGTTGGGAAAAACACCACTCAAATATCAGAAGTGTTCATTCCCTGTTTTTGTTTGCACAACTATTGCCCTTGTTGTTATTTGAGGAATCTGAAGGTACAGTATCTACATGTTAGGGACAATGACTACTACCTATTTTGGCAGCATCCAAAGCATTCTTCAGTTTCAAATGTTTTATTGATATTCTACTGCACTAACTGCAATGTGGCCTTGACGGAATTGATCACCTCACCTATTCAGAAATCTCAAAACATTTGAACAACTTTGAACAAATAACCCAAAAGCCGAAAACTAAAGCAAACTAAAGCATAAACAGTTCAACGTTTAAATTCAGCAGCAGCCAGACTTGACACTTTGGGCCAAAGTGTGTCACTACAATGCCGTGCATGCAATTTAAGCAGCTACGGGCAGTCACTTAGAAAAGACAATTGAGCTATGCCATGGAGACTGTCTTTTTATTGGGGCTGCAAGCCTTTGCCTGTAGAGAGTAAGGCGGATATGGACTTCTTTGTTTTTCTCCTTGGTTCAATACTGTATACACAGACTGAGCAGAACACAGAACAAAACACAACCCTGTCCCCCAAACACTCTCTCTCTCCTCTCTCTCTCTCTCTCTCCTCTCTCTCTCCTCTCTCTCTCTCTCTCTCCTCTATCTCTCCTCTCTCTCTCTCTCCTCTCTCTCTCCTCTCTCTCTCTCTCTCTCTCTCCTCTCTCTCTCTCCTCTCTCTCTCTCTCTCTCGCTCTCTCGTGCTCTCGCTCTCGCTCTCTCTCCGCTCTTTCTCCCTCCACTCACCACTCTCCTGAGTCTAGAGGGTTAGATTGAAGACCTGAAAAGTAGGATGGTTTCAATAGAAGGGGAGAAAAAGCTATGGGCTTGGTTTGTGCCCCCCCCCCACCCCCCCCAGAGACCGCGTTAAATAAGGCTTCTCAGACAGAGAAAAAAAATAATTCTCTATGTGAAACAGAGGGAGAGAAAGAGAGGGGGTTGATGGGTAGAGAGGGAAAGAAAGATAATGTAAAGGGAGTCGGGAGGGAGAAGGGCAACAGAGATTTCCTGTTTGATATCGTATAGAAGCCTTTTTTTATTCTCCAGACAAATATAAGAAGGAAGGATTGTCTTAACGTTATTTTATGCAAATAAACCCAAAGGTACCCATAGGTCTATGATTTTAGGTTTTTACGTAAAGCACTTTTATTAATAGCATTGATTTATTATAAATCTCAGTAATCCCCAATGTGATATGAAAAACACTTTGTGGACTTTGGAACAACTCCCTCACACAGGATGTCAGATTTGAAATAGATTTGATGACCAAAATTAGCATTTTAACTTGAAATGCTGTGACTAATATTTGAATGAATCCCATGGAAATAAAGAGCGAAGTTTGAACACAGGCTAAATATTGAGCTGTGAAAATCAATCTTGATAAACCAACTCTAATAAATAAGAAATGACGGAAAAACCTAATTTTCTTAAAACAGATCTCCGAAAACTAGGGAACCTGGAGTGGTGCCTGAGAAATGGAAAGCGTGTTGTATGTTGATGTATTGCGTTTAACAAGAGATCCTCGACCAGGGCTGGCAATTGGTATTCATGTGTTCCAGAAATGATCTGATTGTGAAAAAGACTGAGGTGTGCATAGTAAAAGAACAGAAGAACTCGACATAATCTCAACACACAATTCCCAGCTGTTTTATTGTATGTATTTTTCTACCAAATCAAAACAATTTCAACATGATCTATTCTACATTAGTTAAATGGTATGTATTTCTTAATAAATGGTTTCGAATTTCCTTATTCCGTGGAGTTTGGACTGAGACAGATCCCTTGGTAAGGTAATGTCATGGCTTTTTGTAGGCAGTCGAGGAGTTTGAACTAGATGTCAAAATAAATCCTATTTTCACTAAAGCAATGATTTTGGCCGATATTATGACTAAATGTACTACATTTTCTGGAATACTATCCTAGATTGTTTGGAGTGTTTGTTTGTTAGAGAAGAAAGAGAAAATCAGGACAGAAGAAAAAGGATATCAAAGTGAAACAGTTCTCTAAAGACACAGGAGACAATAATACAAGAAACAACACTTCTGTAGCTTGTCAACTATGTGTCTGTCTATCCCTGTTCTCTCCTCTCTGCACAGGCCATACAAACGCTTCACACCGCGTGGCCGCTGCCACTCTAACCTGGTGGTCCCAGCGCGCACGACCCACGTGGAGTTCCAGGTCTCCGGCAGCCTCTGGAACTGCCGGTCTGCAGCCAACAAGGCTGAGTTCATCTCAGCCTATGCTACCCTCCAGTCCCTAGACTTCCTGGCGCTGACGGAAACATGGATTACCACAGATAACACTGCTACTCCTACTGCTCTCTCTTCGTCTGCCCACGTGTTCTCGCATACCCCTAGAGCATCGAGCCAGCGGGGTGGTGGCACTGGAATCCTCATCTCTCCCAAGTGGACATTCTCTCTTTCTCCCCTGACCCATCTGTCTATCTCCTCATTTGAATTGCATGCTGTCACAGTTACCAGCCCTTTCAAGCTTAACATCCTTATCATTTATCGCCCTCCAGGTTCCCTTGGAGAGTTCATTAATGAGCTTGACGCCTTGATAAGTTCCTTTCCTGAGGATGGCTCACCTCTCACAGTTCTGGGTGACTTTAACCTCCCCACGTCTACCTTTGACTCATTCCTCTCTGCCTCCTTCTTTCCACTCCTCTCCTCTTTTGACCTCACCCTCTCACCTTCCCCCCCTACTCACAAGGCAGGCAATACGCTTGACCTCATCTTTACTAGATGCTGTTCTTCCACTAATCTCATTGCAACTCCCCTCCAAATCTCCGACCACTACCTTGTATCCTTTTCCCTCTTGCTCTCATCCAACACTTCTCACTCTGCCCCTACTCGGATGGTATTGCGCCGTCCCAACCTTCGCTCTCTCTCTCCCGCTACTCTCTCCTCTTCCATCCTATCATCTCTTCCCTCTGCCCAAACCTTCTCCAACCTATCTCCTGATTCTGCCTCCTCAACCCTCCTCTCCTCCCTTTCTGCATCCTTTGATTTTCTCTGTCCCCTATCCTCCAGGCCGGCTCGGTCCTCCCCTCCTGCTCCGTGGCTCGACGACTCACTATGAGCTCACAGAACAAGGCTCCGGGCAGCCGAGCGGAAATGGAGGAAAACTCGCCTCCCTGCGGACCTGGCATCCTTTCACTCACTCCTCTCTACATTCTCCTCTTCTGTCTCTGCTGCTAAAGCCACTTTCTACCACTCTAAATTCCAAGCATCTGCCTCTAACCCTAGGAAGCTCTTTGCTACCTTCTCCTCCCTCCTGAATCCTCCTCCCCCTCCCCCCCCCCCCTCCTCCCTCTCTGCGGATGACTTCGTCAACCATTTTGAAAAGAAGGTTGACGATATCCGATCCTCGTTTGCTAAGTCAAACGACACCGCTGGTCCTGCTCACACTGCCCTACCCTGTGCTTTGACCTCTTTCTCCCCTCTCTCTCCAGATGAAATCTCGCGTCTTGTGACGGCCGGCCGCCCAACAACCTGCCCACTTGACCCTATCCCCTCCTCTCTTCTCCAGACCATTTCCGGAGACCTTCTCCCCTTCCTCACCTCGCTCATCAACTCATCCTTGACCGCTGGCTACGTCCCTTCCGTCTTCAAGAGAGCGAGAGTTGCACCCCTTCTGAAAAAACCTACACTCGATCCCTCCGATGTCAACAACTACAGACCAGTATCCCTTCTTTCTTTTCTCTCCAAAACTCTTGAACGTGCCGTCCTTGGCCAGCTCTCCTGCTATCTCTCTCAGAATGACCTTCTTGATCCTAATCAGTCAGGTTTCAAGACTGGGCATTCAACTGAGACTGCTCTTCTCTGTGTCACGGAGGCTCTGCACACTGCTAAAGCTAACTCTCTCTCCTCTGCTCTCATCCTTCTAGACCTATCTGCTGCCTTTGATACTGTGAACCATCAGATCCTCCTCTCCACCCTCTCCGAGTTGGGCATCTCCAGCGCGGCCCACGCTTGGATTGCGTCCTACCTGACAGGTCGCTCCTACCAGGTGGCGTGGCGAGAATCTGTCTCCGCACCATGCGCTCTCACCACTGGTGTCCCCCAGGGCTCTGTTCTAGGCCCTCTCCTATTCTCGCTATACACCAAGTCACTTGGCTCTGTCATATCCTCACATGGTCTCTCCTATCATTGCTATGCAGACGACACACAATTAATCTTCTCCTTTCCCCCTTCTGATAACCAGGCGGCGAATCGCATCTCTGCATGTCTGTCAGACATATCAGTGTGGATGACGGATCACCAGCTCAAGCTGAACCTCGGCAACACGGAGCTGCTCTTCCTCCCGGGGAAGGACTGCCCGTTCCATGATCTCGCCATCACGGTTGACAACTCCCTTGTGTCCTCCTCCCAGAGTGCTAAGAACCTTGGCGTGATCCTGGACAACACCCTGTCGTTCTCCACTAACATCAAGGCGGTGACCCGATCCTGTAGGTTCATGCTCTACAACATTCACAGAGTACGACCCTGCCTCACACAGGAAGCGGCGCAGGTCCTAATCCAGGCACTTGTCATCTCCCGTCTGGATTACTGCAACTCGCTGTTGGCTGGGCTCCCTGCCTGTGCCATTAAACCCCTACAACTCATCCAGAACGCCGCAGCCCGTCTGGTGTTCAACCTTCCCAAGTTCTCTCACGTCACCCCGCTCCTCCGCTCTCTCCACTGGCTTCCAGTTGAAGCTCGCATCCGCTACAAGACCATGGTGATTGCCTACGGAGCTGTGAAGGGAACGGCACCTCCATACCTTCAGGCTCTGATCAGGCCCTACACCCAAACAAGGGCACTGCGTTCATCCACCACTGGCCTGCTGGCCCCCCTACCTCTGAGGAAGCACAGTTCCCGCTCAGCCCAGTCAAAACTGTTCGCTGCCCTGGCACCCCAATGGTGGAACAAGCTCCCTCACGACGCCAGGACAGCGGAGTCAATCACCACCTTCCGGAGACACCTGAAACCCCACCTCTTTAAGGAATACCTAGGATAGGATAAAGTAATCCTACTAACCCCCCCCCCCCCCTTAAAAGATTTAGATGCACTATTGTAAAGTGGTTGTTCCACTGGATATCATAAGGTGAATGCACCATTTTGTAAGTCGCTCTGGATAAGAGCGTCTGCTAAATGACTTAAATGTAATGTAATGTAATGTTATTCAGTTCTATAATTATTTTGAAGAATCCATTTGACACTGTACCAGTCAAAAGTTTGGACACACCTACTCATTCAAGGGTTATTCTTTATTTTTTGTTTATTCTACATTGTAGAGTAATAGTGAAGACATTAAAACTATGAAATAACACATATGGAATCATGCAGTAACCCAAAAATGTTTAAACAAATATTTTAGATTTTAGATTCTTCACATAGCCACCCTTTGCCTTCATGACAGCTTTGCACACTCTTGGCATTCTCTCAACCAGCTTCATAAGGTAGTCACCTGGAATGTATTTCAATTAACATGTGTGCCTTGTTAAAAGTTCATTTGTGGAATATCTTTCCTTCTTAATGCGTTTGAGCCAGTCAGTTGTGTTGGGACAAGGTAGAGGTGGTATACAGAAGATAGCCCTATTTGGTAAATGACCAAGTCCATATTATGGCAAGAACAGCTCAAATAAGCAAAGACAAACGACAGTCCATCATTACTTTAAGACATGAAGTTCAGTCAATTGTGTAAATGTCAAGAACTTTTAACGTTTCTTCAAGTGCAGTCGCAAAAACCATCAAGTGCTATGATGAAACTGGCTCTCATGAGGACCGCCACAGGAAAGGAAGACCCAGAGTTACCTCTGCTGCAGAGGATAAGTTCATTAGAGTTAACTGCACCTCAGATTGCAGCCCAAATAAATACTTCACAGAGTTCAAGTAACAGACACATCTCAACATCAACTGTTCAGAGGAGACTGCGTGAATCAGGCCTTCATGGTCAAATTGCTGCAAAGAAACCACTACTAAAAGACACCAATAAGAAAAAGAGACTTGCTTGGGCCAAGAAACACGAGCAATGGACATTAAACTGGTGGAAATTTGTCCTTTGGTCTGATGAGTCCAAATTGGAGATTTTGGTTCCAACCGCCGTGTCTTTGTGAGACGCAGAGTAGGTGAACGGATGATCTCCGCATGTATGGTTCCCACCGTGAAGCATGAAGGAGGAAGTGTGATGGTGTGGGGGTGCTTTGCTGGTGAAACTGTCTGTGATTTATTTAGAATTCAAAGCACACTTAACCAGCATGGCTACTGCAGAATTGTGCAGTGAAACCCCATCCCATCTGGTTTGCGCTTAGTAGGACAATCATTTGTTTTTCAACAGGACAATGACCCAACACACCTCCAGGCTGTGTAAGGGCTATGTGACCAAGAAGGAGAGTGATAGAGTGCTGCATCAGATGACCTGGCCTCCACAATCACCCGACCTCAACCTAATTGAGATGGTTTGGGATGAGTTGGACCACAGAATGAAGGAAAAGCAGCCAACAAGTGCTCAGCATTCCAGGTGACGCTGGTTGAGGGAATGCCAAGACTGTGCAAAGCTGTCATCAAGGCAAAGGGTGGCTACTTTCAAGAATCTCAAATCTAAAATATATTTTGATTTGTTTAACACTTTTTTGGTTACTACGTGATTCCATATCTGTTATTTCATAGTTTTGATGTCTTCACTATTATTCTACAATGTAGAAAACAGTAAAAAAAATTAAGAAAATCCCTTGAATGAGTAGGTGTGTCAACTTTTGACTGGTACTGTATATAGAGAAACTTAATATTGACACTGATTCCATTTTGAGGTGTCATTAATCTCATGTTTCCATAATTCCTAAGTAGTTTTATATTGTATTATAACCTCTGCTCTTCCCCTGTAGCTGCACTCGGACGTGGACAAGGGTGAAGGGCAGGTGAAGTACGTACTCAATGGAGAGGGAGCTACCTCCATCTTCACCATCGACGAGAACACGGGTGACATCCACGCCACCAAGCGTCTGGACCGCGAGGAGCAGGCTTACTACACGCTCCGGGCTCAGGCCAGGCACCGCCACACTAACCTGCCCGTGGAGCCAGAGTCTGAGTTCGTCATCAAGGTCCAGGATATTAATGACAATGAGCCCAAGTTCCTGGATGGACCCTACTCAGCCAGGGTCCCCGAGATGGCCCCAGTGGGTGAGTGACATTAAGTGAAATCATCAACCCAGCGTGCAAAACATGTCAATCAAATCATATCAACCACGTTATTTCAACCACGTCATGTCAGCCACGTCATGTCAGCCACGTCATGTCAATGACGTTATATCAACCACGTCATTTCAAACACATGTCAACCTGTTTTGCCTGCTGGAAAGGCCTATAGCGTGGTGCAGAACATTGATAGGGGGTGACAAGCAATAGGCATACACGGTAGTAGTATGGACACTGTAGGAGTATGAATACTGTTGTAATATGAATACTGTAGTAGTATGGACACTGTAGTAGTATGGACACTACAGTAGTATGGACACTACAGTAGTATGGACACTGTAATAATATGAAGACACTGTAGTAGTATGGACACTGTAGTAATGTGAAGACACTGTAGTAGTATGGACACTGTAGTAATGTGAAGACACTGTAGTAGTATGGACACTAGTAATATGAAGACACTGTAGTAGTATGGACACTGTAGTAGTATGGACACTGTAGTAGTATGAAGACACTGTAATAATATGAAGACACTGTAATAATATGAAGACACTGTAGTAGTATGAAGACAATGTATTAGTATGGACACTGTAGTAATGTGAAGACACTGTAGTAGTGTGGATACTGTAGTAGTATGGACACTGTAGTAGTATGGACACAGTAGTAGTATGGACACTGTAGTAATGTGAAGACACTGTATTAGTATGGACACTGTAGTAATATGGACACTGTAGTAGTATGGACACTAGTAATGTGAAGACAATGTAGTAGTGTGGATACTGTAGTAGTATGGACACTGTAATAGGATGAAGACACTGTAGTAGGATGAAGACAATGTAGTAGTATGAAGACAATGTATTAGTATGGACACTGTAGTAGTATGGACACTGTAGAAGTATGGACACTGTATTAGTATGGACACTGTATTAGTATGGACAATGTTGTAGTATGGACACTGTAGTAATGTGAAGACACTGTAGCAGTATGGGCACTGTAGTAGTATGGACACTGTATTAGTATGGCCACTGTAGTAACATGAAGACACTGTAGTAGTATCAAGACACTGTAATAGTTTCAGGACACTGTAGTAGGATGAAGACGCTGTAGTAGTTTGGACACTATAGTAGTATGAAGACACTGTAGTAGTATGGACACTGTAGTAGTTTAGACACTATGGTAGTATGAAGACACTGTATTAGTATGTTCACTAGTAGTGTGGACACTGTAGTAGTATGGACACTGTAGTAGTATGGACGCTGTAGTACTATGGACACTGTAGTAGTATGGACAATGTAGTAGTATCGTCACTGTGGTAGTATGAAGACACTGTAGTAGTATAGACACTGTGGTAGGATGAAGTAACTGAAGTAGTATGGACACTGTAATATTATGGACTCTGTAGTATGAACACTGTAGTAGGATTAAGATGCTGTAGTAGGATGAAGACACTGTAGTAGTTTGGACACTATAGTTGTATGGACAGCGTAGTAGAATGAAGACAATATAATAGGATGAAAACACTATAGTAGTGTGGACACTGTAGTAGTATGGACACTGTAGTAGTATGGACACTGTAGTAGTATGGACACTGTGGTATTATGAAGACACTGTAGTATTATGGACACTGTAGTAGTATGGACACTGTGGTAGGATGAAGGCATTGGAGTGGTATGGACACTGTAATAGTATGGACACTGTAGTAGGATTAAGACACTGTAGTAGGATTAAGACACTGTAGTAGTATAGACACTGTTGTAGTATGAAGACGCTGTAGTAGTATGGACACTATAGTAGTGTGGACACTGTAGTAGTATGGATGCTGTAGTTGTATGGACACTTATTGTGTTTACATGCGCACTAATAATTGTGTTATTAAAGTGATTATGGCAGTATGCAGAGTATGCATTTGTAATATAAACACCTTACTCTTAATCGCCGTAAAGTCGTAAGGTCAAAATGGAAGTAAGCATACATCTGGTTTTCTGAGCAATCTTTCAAATTATTAGGACATGTAAGCAAACACCTTAAATGGCATTTCAGCAGTTTATTTGATCTGGGCATATGCTAGCACCATCTGAGCTAGCCTCCCTCTTTAGCGCGAGTGAAGTGAGTTTGGAACAACTGAATGTATGCGTCTTGGAAGTAGTTTTCACATACAAACTTTATACTGTATGTCCCAACTCATAACTAAATATGCTTCCCAAAAAATAACATGGTCGCTGTGGTAGAATGTTTATTTTGATTGGTGATTTTCTGCATTCATCAGAGTGCCATCAGGTAGCCTGATCTCAGATGTGTCCATGGAAACAGGATTATTAGGGAAATTGTTCTTGTAAAGCATTTAAACGTTTTAATCTAACTATTATATCAATCTGACTATCTGCAAAAATCACATTATTGTGTGCATGTAACCGCCCTGTCGTATGGAGACTAGTATGGAGACTAGTATGGAGACTAGTATGGAGACTAGTATTGGAGGATGTTTTGTTTGACATTCTCAGTAGTTTTGTTTTTCAATTCCTGGCTTATAATATCTGGAGCAAATGTTTTGGCCGTTAGGCCATCGTCCTATAGGCACACCGCTTCGTGATAAGATGGAAAGCCAGCGAGGAACTGGGCAAGCTGCAGTATAATTGGCTCTTTTCTCTCTTGTGATTTTCATTGACAATGGACTGCTACCCAAATGGCACCCTATGCCCTATATTGTGCACTAATTCTGACCAAGGCCCATTAAATGTAGGGCTCTATTTAGAGAATAGGGTGCCATTAGTGTATCACACCATTGTCAATGAAAACGTCATGAGAAAAGAGCCGCTTATATCGTAGCTTGGACTGGTCCTCGCTGGCTTTTCATACGTCTTATCTAAAATCGTTAACACCAGATGGGAGATTAATGGAATTTATTAAGAGACAATGATTTGTTTAATCTGGTCATTAGAGGCCAGAGCTTGTTTGTGAGAAAGCCAACCTTTGTGACCAAAGACAAAATGGCTCTCAAGATCTCTCTTAAGCCAATTGGACAAACAAATTGGAGAAAGAAACCTGAAATCTGCCGTCTATAGTGTTTTATTTTGTACCTGTGGAAGAGTTACAGGGGAAAGGAGGGGGGGGGGGGGGGGTTGAATCAATTGGAAGCTGTGGATGATTAGGTGGCCATTATGGTATGAGGGCCAGATTGGGAATTTAGTCAGGACAATGGGGTTAACACCCCTACTCTTACGATAAATGCCATGGGATCTTTTTGACCACAGAGAGTCAGATCTGTTCTCCCATCAAGCAGCATCCGGTCTCCCATCCAGCTACATCCGGTCTCCCATCCAGCTACATCCGGTCTCCCATCCAACAGCATCCGGTCTCCCATCCAACAGCATCCGGTCTCCCATCCAGCAGCATCCGGTCTCCCATCCAACAGCATCCGGTCTCCCATCCAGCTACATCCGGTCTCCCATCCAGCTACATCCGGTCTCCCATCCAGCTACATCTGGTCTCCCATCCAGCAGCATCTGGTCTCCCATCCAGCAGCATCTGGTCTCCCATCCAGCAGCATCCGGTCTCCCATCCAACAGCATCCGGTCTCCCATCCAGCAGCATCCGGTCTCCCATCCAACAGCATCCGGTCTCCCATCCAGCTACATCCGGTCTCCCATCCAGCTACATCCGGTCTCCCATCCAGCTACATCTGGTCTCCCATCCAGCAGCATCTGGTCTCCCATCCAGCAGCATCTGGTCTCCCATCCAGCAGCATCCGGTCTCCCATCCAGCTACATCCGGTCTCCCATCCAACAGCATCCGGTCTCCCATCCAGCTACATCCGGTCTCCCATCCAGCAGCATCTGGTCTCCCATCCAGCAGCATCCGGTCTCCCATCCAGCTACATCCGGTCTCCCATCCAACAGCATCCGGTCTCCCATCCAGCAGCATCCGGTCTCCCATCCAGCAGCATCCGGTCTCCCATCCAGCAGCATCCGGTCTCCCATCCAGCAGCATCCGGTCTCCCATCCAACAGCATCCGGTCTCCCATCCAACAGCATCCGGTCTCCCATCCAGCAGCATCCGGTCTCCCATCCAACAGCATCCGGTCTCCCATCCAGCAGCATCCGGTCTCCCATCCAGCAGCATCCGGTCTCCCATCCAGCAGCATCCGGTCTCCCATCCAGCAGCATCCGGTCTCCCATCCAGCAGCATCCGGTCTCCAATCCAGCAGCATCCGGTCTCCCATCCAACAGTATCCGGTCTCCCATCCAGCTACATCCAGTCTCCCATCCAGCTACATCCGGTCTCCCATCCAGCAGCATCCGGTCTCCCATCCAACAGCATCCGGTCTCCCATCCAGCAGCATCTGGTCTCACATCCATTTTCATATCGTTCCTACTTTCGCTCCTTTTTATGAAATTACAAAATGAGTGAGAATTCCTGCTCCTTTAAAAATAAGAAAATATGCTGCTTGTGTAGCTGTGCTGTTCCTCAGTGCGACATATGTAAACATAATAAATGTTCTGGAACCTTCTCCACGGTTCTGCGCCATGACACCACATGGGAAGGTCCCCAAACGTCTTTATGGACTTTTTACAACCGAGAACATTTAACTATAATTTCTCTTTTGAGCCAAAGAGTCATAAATACTGCTTAAATGAGGGAACTGGCGGGTCCTATTACCGTAAAAAGTAATATATGTTTCCCCAAAATGTGAGAGCTTTAATGTTCTCTTTAAGTGCCACCAAAGTACCAGAGTGGTGACGTCTCTATAGCCCTTATGAAAGAAATATGTTCAAAATCACAATTGGCCGTCGAAGGTGAAACACATAAATTAAAATTAAAAAAAGTAGTGACAGAAAAAAAGACTAGAAACGTCCAAAAGTTTTTCTTCATAGACAGCAGTTGAATTGAACATAGTGAAAGAGAAGCTGGCTGTGAAGCTATTGAACAACAACAAAAGGAGGAGGTGGTCTTTTCAATCACAAGTAGAAACGAACAAAAGGGGGAAATTATTTCTCTCAATCCAAGGGTAAAGATACCCTGCTCTACCAATACATTTGAAGAGTGAATATACCTGGCTGAAAAGGTCCCATTTGGACTGAATTGATTGTGCTGAAGAATTACAAGGCCAGTTGAATCACCCAAGTAGTGATTGGTTGACATTTTATATGCCGATATTGTATTTTGCAGAATACACAATTTTCTGTGTGTGTGTGTGTGTGTGTGTGTGTGTGTGTGTGTGTGTGTGTGTGTGTGTGTGTGTGTGTGTGTGTGTGTGTGTGTGTGTGTACCAACAGAAATGGTGAAACATATGCATGCAATCAAAACTCGCAGCTGTAAGTCTGTGGTAGCTTTCATGTGTGCTGGCTTGAAAGTTATTGTTTTTCACATGGCTGAAATGATTAACTCACAAAACAACTTTTATTAGCATTCCAGTTGTTTTAATTAGGATCATGTCCACAAAGTTAATGGAGCATAAGCAGGCTCTATCACAAGTTTGATATTAGCAAAGTGATGTGTAGGAACAGTTTGAATTGCATATAAAGGCAAGACCAGCTCTAGCCTACCCCATGCAATTGCTACAACCCTACTGTACTCTATGGAACAATTTTCTTATAAATGGGGAACACGGTAGCCTTTGATGTAGACTTAGGGTTGTAATATTCTGCAAACTTTTCCCCAAAATCCCCAGTTTTACAGAAATCCTGGTTGGAGGATACCCAGATTTCCCGCTCATTCTCTTTTGATTCTGAGAATCTTCCGACTGGATTCCATTCATCAAAACTTGATGATGTGTTGATCATTTGAATCAGCTGTGTGCACCCCTTTGTGTCACCGGGATCAGGATTAAGAACCACAGGTGGATAAACACCAGTATCTAACCGGGTCCTCATGGGATCAAATCCTGGTCCACAGCTACTTCGACTCAAATATTCCCCCCCGAATTTCTCTGTCCGGTCGGGTTCAAAAGGCTTTTTTAATAGTTTTTTATTTTTTATAATTGAATTATTTGTTATTGCAGGCACATCTGTGGTGACGGTGGTGGCGACAGATGCAGACGACCCCACGTATGGAAACAGTGCCAGGGTGGTCTACAGTATCCTTGAGGGCCAGCCCTACTTCTCCGTGGAACCAAGAACAGGTCAGCAATACATCACATCATAGTGGTGTGTACTATCAAAAACCAGGCTCTTTGCTCTCTGCTGTCGTTTATACAGTAATTATACACCAGTGATTAAACCTCAGCAGGGTTATATTTTTTGGGGGATTACAAAACTGTGAAATATGAGAGATGTTGGAGTATTCTAACATTATGTTACACGGCAAAGTCAAGTTTCCCCAAACAATTACACTGACATTTTAGAGCGTTTTTATGTTTTGTCAATCTTCAGTTTATAGATTAAATGCACGACTGAGTGTTTCCTCACATTGCCGATGACGTTTGTCCCGTCTTGGCGGAAGACGTCGCTTTTTGAATCAACGCTCATTCATTTGAATTGTGTAGCTGGATCTGGTCCCTGGTGCCTGATGAGTTTTGATCAAGTTGTCTCTCAACACCACTTCAGCTGGCAACACAGCGTCTGATTGAGGCGGATGTAAACCTTAAATGCAATCAACGTGTTTTCATTACCGTGCTCTTTTCATCACATATAATGTAGCCTCGTCATCAGTTAAGACAACAAGTCTCTTGATTAAGCGTTCTTGAGAACGTGTTGCTACAGTCTAGTAAGATTCAAAGGGAAGGGAGAAGGAGGGAGGCTTTTGATTTGAACTCAGTGACTTTGATTCAGAGGAATAACTAAATATATATTGAAAGACGGGAATGTGAAACGGATGACGTTTAAGTGAACAAAAAAAAGTGAATTATGATGAATCCGTGTTAGGTTGTGTGTAGAACATTTTCTGGGAGAGATTTTAGAAGAAGTCATTTCTCTGCATCTAGATGATCTGAAAATACAGTGTTAACAACGATATGTTTCTAGAGGAATATACTGTATGTCCATTTGGATTTACAGTATGCAGCATCATACCTGCTATCCTCCACCTATTTCACCTTATAATTGGATGTACATCACTTCCAAAGGAGGAAATAATGCTTTAGAAATGAGTGTCAAACTTCCTTTTGACACAGCCTCTCTCTGTCTTTCCAAACTGTCACTTATCTGTTCAATAAAATCTGTCAATCCCTTAAAAATATATATATCAAAGGTAGAAATGATTATCTATTTATCCTTCCTAGGGAGTTTATGCTAGCCGCTTTGCTTCTGCACTTTGTGGTTTTAGGCTGGGTTTCTGTAAAGCACTTTGTGGTTTTAGACTGGGTATCTGTAAAGCTCTTTGTGGTTTTAGACTGGGTATCTGTAAAGGTCTTTGTGGTTTTAGGCTGGGTATCTGTAAAGCTCTTTGTGGTTTTAGACTGGGTATCTGTAAAGGTCTTTGTGGTTTTAGGCTGGCTATCTGTAAAGCTCTTTGTGGTTTTAGGCTGGGTATCTGTAAAGCTCTTTGTGGTTTTAGGCTGGGTATCTGTAAAGGTCTTTGTGGTTTTAGACTGGGTATCTGTAAAGGTCTTTGTGGTTTTAGGCTGGGTATCTGTCTGTAAAGCTCTTTGTGGATTTAGGCTGGGTTATCTGTAAAGCACTTTGTGGTTTTAGGCTGGGTATCTGTAAAGGTCTTTGTGGTTTTAGGCTGGGTATCTGTAAAGGTCTTTGTGGTTTTAGGCTGGGTATCTGTAAAGGTCTTTGTGGTTTTAGGCTGGGTATCTGTAAAGGTCTTTGTGGTTTTAGGCTGGGTATCTGTAAAGGTCTTTGTGGTTTTAGGCTGGGTATCTGTAAAGGTCTTTGTGGTTTTAGACTGGGTATCTGTAAAGGTCTTTGTGGTTTTAGACTGGGTATCTGTAAAGGTCTTTGTGGTTTTAGGCTGGGTATCTGTAAAGGTCTTTGTGGTTTTAGACTGGGTATCTGTAAAGGTCTTTGTGGTTTTAGGCTGGGTATCTGTAAAGGTCTTTGTGGTTTTAGGCTGGGTATCTGTCTGTAAAGCTCTTTGTGGATTTAGGCTGGGTATCTGTAAAGCACTTTGTGGTTTTAGGCTGGGTATCTGTAAAGGTCTTTGTGGTTTTAGACTGGGTATCTGTAAAGGCATTTGTGGTTTTAGACTGGGTATCTGTAAAGGTCTTTGTGGTTTTAGGCTGGGTATCTGTAAAGGTCTTTGTGGTTTTAGGCTGGGTATCTGTAAAGGTCTTTGTGGTTTTAGGCTGGGTATCTGTAAAGGTCTTTGTGGTTTTAGACTGGGTATCTGTAAAGCTCTTTGTGGCAACTGCTGATGGAAAAAGGGCTTTATAGATACATTTGATTGCTACAACTCAAACTGTGGTTATGATGGTTCTCCTGATGTTAGTGTTAGGGAGGTGCAGGCGTACAGTAGTCTATTTCCAGATTAAAAGCCTCTCCTCTGCCATCAAAGACAGTGTTTACAACCTACTGTAACGCGCTGCCTCACATTACATTGGGTGCATGAAACAGAGTGCTGACCATGGGCGCCGGGGTCAAACTGTAATAATGTTCCTGAGTTATGGAGCGTTCTCCAAGGATTATTCTAGAATACAGCAACATGGGCATTGTCATACCAGGGAGAAAGTATTCCCAGCGAGCATAAGCGGTTGCAATGACATCGTTATGACGTCTTTTATGATGTTGTGGTCAGGTTGTGTACTGGCTGTTTAAGGATGTTTTGTTAATGTCGTTTCATCAACAATAAAAAAATATGTTGTAATCTAATTATCTGACAAGATAAAAACCTAAATATGACGTCTTTTTTAGATGGTGTCTTAATTTCGCAAATCTCGCAAATTTAGCCCGCTGGGCTGGTGGTTGTGGAATTTGTCTATTCTTTTGTTCCTTTATGCTTTATATTTTCTTTATTCCTTTATAATCTTATAATGAATCTGAGTAATTAATGAATCCGTTGTTTCAAGCCGGTTGAAAAATTGCCACATAGAAGACATAACAGAAATTGATTCATAAAACATACCAAGTTATAATATAAATAAATGTCTTAAGTAAAGTGTTACTCAATCTTTCTTTGCAGGCGTGGTCAGGACGGCTCTGCCCAACATGGACCGCGAGGCACGGGAACAGTATCTGCTCGTCATCCAGGCCAAGGACATGGTGGGCCAGATGGGAGGACTCTCCGGGACCACCTCTGTCACGGTGACGCTCACTGACGTCAACGACAACCCACCACACTTCTCTCGCAGTAAGAGCCTCTTTACTTTATCATGGTCATTTAGCCCTAAACCCAACACTGCTATACACATCTAAAGGAACCATGGAACCTTGTTGGTTACAACTTGATGTTGTTTTTTAAACTAGAGACCTGTTTTTTGCACTGAGTCTCAATCCATCACATCCACTGATATCGCCCATCTGCGGTGAAAGGTGGCAGAGCTAGAGCGGTATGTTTGTCAGACGATGTGACATCCTGAAAAATCGTTCTTCTCACGAAAAAACGTCTGTAGCATCTGAATGGTTTGGCCTACAAAACTATTATAACGTGTCTGCGTGGACACAGAGTGAAGGGAGCAGCAAAGGCGATAAGCACGGCCACAAAGCGAAGGGAGCAGCCAGGCGATAAGCGCGGCCACAGAGTGAAGGTGGAAAATGGTCTCCTCGATAACTTGTCTGGGCTGGTTTCTCTCCCTCCATCTTTTTCCTCTCTCTGGATTTCCTTGTCTCCCCTCACCTCTCTCTCTCTCTCTCTCTCTCTCTCTCTCTCTCTCTCTCTCTCTCTCTCTCTCTCTCTCTCTCTCTCTCTCGCCTGTAGAAA
Source organism: Salmo salar (assembly GCF_965601325.2). NCBI lineage: Eukaryota > Metazoa > Chordata > Actinopteri > Salmoniformes > Salmonidae > Salmo > Salmo salar. The sequence goes on from NC_138293.1 coordinate 7,456,226, forward strand.
GTTATCAGTTCAGCGTGCCCGAGTCCCTGCCGGTGGCCACGACGGTAGCCAAGATAAAGGCGCTAGACTCAGATGTGGGTCCCAATGCTGAGATGGAGTACAGGATCGTGGATGGGGATGGCCTGGGACTGTTCCGAATCACCCCCGACCCAGACACACAGGAGGGCCTCATCACTCTGCAAAAGGTACTATCAGACCTCAAGATAAGACCCAGATGCAGACAGTTCGAAGTAACATTTTTATTTTTATTTTTATTTTTTTTTACAAAAAACACGGGGCAGGCAAATGACAGGTTAAAGGGCAGGCAGAGGTCAGTAATCCAGAGCAGAGTCCTAAAGGTATAGAACGGCAGGCAGGCTCAGGGTCAGGGCAGGCAGAATGGTCAAAACCGGGAAAACCAGAAAACAGGGACTAGAGAGAAAACAGGAGTACGAGAAAAACACTGGTAGGCTTGACGAGACAAGACGAAGTGGCAACAGACAAACAGAGAACACGGGTATAAATACACAGTGGATAATGGGGCAGATGGGCGACACCTGAAGGGGGTGGAGATAAGCACAAAGACAGGTGAAACAGATCAGGGTGTGACAGGTACAATGCAGACCTCTCCTCTAAGAAGCCATTGCTGGAGGTCTCCTATAGTATCGAACAGTCCTAATAAGGACACCGTATAGGACTGATAGTGTCTGTATTAGGACAGTGGAAGTTGTCTCAGTCTCTTGGAGTTTGGAGTTGGTGTCCAAACCAAGTGAGTTTGACACAAATTCCATGGCTTTGTGAATGCCCAAATACTGACACTGTATAGGACAGAGATCAAATCACATTTTATTGGTCACATGAGTTGAATACAACAGATGTGAAATTGTGCGCGTGTGTGGCTTCAATGTGCATGTGTGTATGTTTTTGTGTGCGTATGTGTTGGAGTGTCAGTGTAGTATGTGTGAGTGTGTGGGTAGAGTCTAATGAGTGTCAATAGAGCCACTGCAATGGAGTTAGTGCAAAATAATTTATTTTGTAAATTGTCTGGGTAGCCATTTTATTAACTGTTCAGCAGTCTTATGTCTTGGTGTTAGAAGTTGTTCAGGTGCCTTTGGTTCCAGACTTGGCACCCCCGTTAGCAGAGAAAACAGTCTATGACTTGGGTGGCTGGAGTCTTTGACATTTTTTAGGACCTTCCTCTGATACCGTCTGGTATAGAGGTCCTAGATGGCAGGGAGTTCGGCTCCAGTGATGTACTGGGGCCATACTTACTAGCCTCTGTAGCAGATGCCAAGAAGTCAAATGTCAAGTAGTTTCCTTACCAAGTGGTGATCCAGCCAGTCAAGATGCTCTCGATGGTGCAGCTTTAGAACTTTTTGAGGATCTGAGGGCCCATGCCAAATATTTTCAGCATCCTGAGGGGGAAGAGGTGTTGCCCTCTTCACGGCTGTGTTGGTGTGTTTCGACCTTAATAGGTCCTTAGTGATGTGGACACTGAGGAACTTGAAGCTCTCGAATCGTTCCACTACAGCCCTTTCGATGTGAATGGGGGTGTGCTTGGCCCTCAATTTCCTGTAGTCCATGATCAGCTCCTTTGACTTGTTGAGGGAGAGGTCGTTGTCCTGGCACCACACTGCCAGGTCTCTGAACTCTCATCGCCGTCAGTGATCAGGCCTGGGGGCGGCCCATCAGGAAGTCCAGGATCCAGTTGGAGAGGGAGGTGTTTAATCCCAGGGTCCTTAGCTTAGTGATGAGCTTTGAGGGCACTATGGTGTTGAACGCTGAACTGTAGTCAAAGATCAGCATTCTCACATAGGTGTTCCTTTTGTCCAGGTGGAAAAGGGCAGTGCGGAGTGCAATAGAGATAGGCCATCTGTGGATCTGTTGGGGTGGTATGCGAATTGGAGTGGGTCCAGTGTTTCTGGGATGGTGTTGATGTGAGCCATGACCAATCTTTCAAAGCCTTTCATGGTTACATATGGGAGCTACGGGGCGGTAGTCATTTAGACAGGATAGGGAACTGGCGCCTGCGGCCCCCTTATCCTCTTACATCTAGATGTTCCGCTAGCGGAACGCCTCACCAATATCCAATCGTAGAGCGTGGCGCGAATAACAAATACCTCAAAAATGCAAAAACTTCCATTTTTCAAACATATGACTATTTTACACCATTTTAAAGACAAGACTCTCCTTTATCTAACCACATTGTCCGATTTTCAAAAAGGCTTTACAACGAAAGCAAAACATTAGATTATGTCAGGAGAGTACCCAGCCAGAAATAATCACACACCCATTTTTCAAGCTAGCATATAATGTCACAAAAACCAAAACCACAGCGAAATGCAGCACTAACCTTTGATGATCTTCATCAAATGACAACCCTAGGACATTATGTTATACAATACATGCATGTTTTGTTCAATCAAGTTCATATTTATATCAAAAACCAGCTTTTTACATTAGCATGTGACGTTCAGAACTAGCATACCCACCGAAAACTTCCGGTGAATTTACTAAATTACTCACGATAAACGTTCACAAAAAACATAACAATTATTTTAAGAATTATAGATACAGAACTCCTTTATGCAATCGCGGTGTCCGATTTTAAAATAGGTTTTCGGTGAAAGCACATTTTGCAATATTCTGAGTAGATAGCCCGGCCATCATGGCTAGCTATTTTGACACCCACCAAGTTTGGCACTCACCAAACTCAGATTTACTATAAGAAAAATTGGATTACCTTTGCTGTTCTTCATCAGAATGCACTCCCAGGACTTCTACTTCAACACCCAATGTTGTTTTGGTTCCAAATAATCCATAGTTATATCCAAATAGCTGCGTTTTGTTCTTGCGTTCAAGACACTATCTGAAGGGTGACGCACCGGCGCGTATCGTGACAAAAAATGACAAAATATTCCATTACCGTACTTCGAAGCATGTCAAAAGCTGTTTAAAATCAATTTTTATGCGATTTTTCTCGTAAAATAGCAATAATATTCCAACCGGGAGACGTTGTATCCGTTCAAACACTGAAAGAAGAAAAATGGAGTCGTCACATGCACGCGAGCGCCAGTGTCATTGTTCTCAGAACGACTACGTTCCAAAACCCCTACTGATTTTCGCCCAGGGACTGCAGAGTTATCATTCCACGTTCTGGCGCCTTCTGAGAGCCTATGGGAGCCTTAGAAAATGTCATGTTACAGCAGAGATCCTATATTTTCGATAAAGAGGCTACAGAAGGCCAAGAAATGGTCAGACAGGGCACTTCCCATATAGAATCTTACATTTACATTTTACATTTTAGTCATTTAGCAGGTTTTGGCCTGCCATATGAGTTCTGTTATACTCACAGACACAATTCAAACAGTTTTAGAAACTTTAGGGTGTTTTCTATCCAAATCAAATAATTATATGCATATTCTAGTTTCTGGGCAGGAGTAATAACCAGATTAAATCGGGTACGTTTTTTATCCGGCCGTGAAAATACTGCCCCCTATCCTAAACAGGTTATGTAGGCCCGCGGATCAATTTCCAAAAAATAACTTACTGTTGAGGGTTAGAATAGTAGAATATACAACCTGCAAATTCGAAATTTGGTTGTGCATCAGCAGTTTTTCCCAGCAACAAAATATCCCATAAGGCTAGGGACGGCTCTGACTGCATGTGTGGGACTAACCTGATCCAGCCTGGCACTAACCTGATTCAACTAAACAAAGGTCCAGATTTAAAACACACAATATTATGCCAGAACACACCAAAGCTCTCCAGGACTGGAGCTGGAGACCCTTGTTGTAATGACCGACCAAATCTCTTAGGGTTGAAAATAATGTTAATAAAGCCACAGTCTGTAAGACGTCCCAGTAATTTCAACGAAAGAAATACAGTACAATTCTGGAATTTGAAGAGCTTGACTTCTAAATGTCAAAGGCTTCTTTTCACTTAATCATAAAGGTATTGACTCTAACCAAAATATAATTACCACAAAAGAAACACTGAAGCTTCAAATAGAGTTGAACGTTTCTCTTTGACTTCTTTTCTTGTACAATTTGAATTAATTACAGACAGTGAGTGTACCTCGATAGCTCAATACCTTGCACTTGATATCTTAAAAAGCAATACTTTCATAACTCTGACTGGAGAATTATATTAGGAGCTCTGAGAAGGTAGAAGACATGTTAAGAAGATAGTGCTTCAGAAGACATTAAAAAGATACTGCTTCAGAAGACATGTTAACAAGATAGTGCTTCAGAAGACATGTTAAGAAGATACTGCTTCAGAAAACATATTAAGTGTCGTATATCTTTTTCTTAAAATCAATATTTTACCTTGGCACAGTCCTGTACCGTGAGTCAATATCACGGCAGGGTTCAGAGATTGATGGAGGCTTATATGAGTTCAGAACACATCTATATGTCTAATGTTTTAATGGCACATGCACAAGTACAGTGAAATGCCTTTCTTGCAAATTCAAAACCCAACAATGCAATAACCAATAACAATGTATTACTAGAAAAAACACAAGAAATAAGAAGAAATATGAAGAACACAATTAAGTAAGCATACTATATACAGGGTCAGTTTAATACCATACTATATACAGGGTCAGTTTAATACCATACTATATACAGGGTCAGTTAATACCATACTATATACAGGGTCAGTTAATACCATACTATATACAGGGTCAGTTCAATACCATACTATATACAGGGTCAGTTAATACCATACTATATACAGGGTCAGTTTAATACCATACTATATACAGGGTCAGTTAATACCATACTATATACAGGGTCAGTTAATACCATACTATATACAGGGTCAGTTAATACCATACTATATACAGGGTCAGTTAATACCATACTATATACAGGGTCAGTTTAATACCATACTATATACAGGGTCAGTTAATACCATACTATATACAGGGTCAGTTTAATACCATACTATATACAGGGTCAGTTAATACCATACTATATACAGGGTCAGTTTAATACCATACTATATACAGGGTCAGTTAATACCATACTATATACAGGGTCAGTTAATACCATACTATATACAGGGTCAGTTAATACCATACTATATACAGGGTCAGTTAATACCATACTATATACAGGGTCAGTTTAATACCATACTATATACAGGGTCAGTTAATACCATACTATATACAGGGTCAGTTAATACCATACTATATACAGGGTCAGTTAATACCATACTATATACAGGGCCAGTTAATACCATACAGGGTCAGTTAATACCATACTATATACAGGGTCAGTTAATACCATACTATATACAGGGTCAGTTAATACCATACTATATACAGGGTCAGTTAATACCATACAGGGTCAGTTAATACCATACTATATACAGGGTCAGTTAATACCATACTATATACAGGGTCAGTTAATACCATACTATATACAGGGTCAGTTAATACCATACTATATACAGGGTCAGTTAATACCATACTATATACAGGGTCAGTTAATACCATACAGGGTCAGTTAATACCATACTATATACAGGGTCAGTTTAATACCATACTATATACAGGGTCAGTTAATACCATACTATATACAGGGTCAGTTAATACCATACTATATACAGGGTCAGTTAATACCATACTATATACAGGGTCAGTTCAATACCATACTATATACAGGGTCAGTTAATACCATACTATATACAGGGTCAGTTAATACCATACTATATACAGGGTCAGTTCAATACCATACTATATACAGGGTCAGTTAATACCATACTATATACAGGGTCAGTTTAATACCATACTATATACAGGGTCAGTTAATACCATACTATATACAGGGTCAGTTAATACCATACTATATACAGGGTCAGTTAATACCATACTATATACAGGGTCAGTTTAATACCATACTATATACAGGGTCAGTTTAATACCGTACTATATACAGGGTCAGTTAATACCATACTATATACAGGGTCAGTTTAATACCATACTATATACAGGGTCAGTTAATACCATACTATATACAGGGTCAGTTTAATACCATACTATATACAGGGTCAGTTAATACCATACTATATACAGGGTCAGTTAATACCATACTATATACAGGGTCAGTTAATACCATACTATATACAGGGTCAGTTAATACCATACTATATACAGGGTCAGTTTAATACCATACTATATACAGGGTCAGTTAATACCATACTATATACAGGGTCAGTTTAATACCATACTATATACAGGGTCAGTTAATACCATACTATATACAGGGTCAGTTAATACCATACTATATACAGGGTCAGTTAATACCATACTATATACAGGGCCAGTTAATACCATACAGGGTCAGTTAATACCATACTATATACAGGGTCAGTTAATACCATACTATATACAGGGTCAGTTAATACCATACTATATACAGGGTCAGTTAATACCATACTATATACAGGGTCAGTTAATACCATACTATATACAGGGTCAGTTAATACCATACAGGGTCAGTTAATACCATACTATATACAGGGTCAGTTAATACCATACTATATACAGGGTCAGTTAATACCATACTATATACAGGGTCAGTTAATACCATACTATATACAGGGTCAGTTAATACCATACTATATACAGGGCCAGTTAATACCATACAGGGTCAGTTAATACCATACTATATACAGGGTCAGTTAATACCATACTATATACAGGGTCAGTTAATACCATACTATATACAGGGTCAGTTAATACCATACTATATACAGGGTCAGTTAATACCATACAGGGTCAGTTAATACCATACTATATACAGGGTCAGTTAATACCATACTATATACAGGGTCAGTTAATACCATACTATATACAGGGTCAGTTAATACCATACTATATACAGGGTCAGTTTATACCATACTATATACAGGGTCAGTTAATACCATACTATATACAGGGTCAGTTTATACCATACTATATACAGGGTCAGTTAATACCATACTATATACAGGGTCAGTTAATACCATACAGGGTCAGTTAATACCATACTATATACAGGGTCAGTTAATACCATACTATATACAGGGTCAGTTTAATACCATACTATATACAGGGTCAGTTAATACCATACAGGGTCAGTTAATACCATACAGGGCGCCCTCAGGGTCGTTAATACCATACTATATACAGGGTCAGTTAATACCATACTATATACAGGGTCAGTTAATACCATACTATATACAGGGTCAGTTTAATACCATACTATATACAGGGTCAGTTAATACCATATTTACAATGTGCAAGGATACTGGAGTGATGGAGGTAGATATGTATAGGAGTAAGGTGACTAGGCAACAGGATATAAGATAAACAGAGCAGCAGCAGCTTGTATGTGAGAGGCTGTGCATGTGTGCAGAGTCAGTATAAATGTATGTTCATATTATATGTGAGTGATCAGATGATGGGGTGACAGTGTGTCTGAGTGTGTAGGGCCCGGTGAGTGTGCATAGAGACAAAAATAAAAGGTCAATAAAGATACAAGGTTAACTCAGATAGTCCATGTAGCTATTTTGTTAGCTATTTATCAGTCTTATTGCTTGGGGATATAAGCTGTTCCAGAGCCTGTTGGTGTCAGACTTGAAGCACCGGTACCGCTTGCTGTGCAGAAGCAGAGAGAATAGTCTTTTTGTTTGTTTTTGTATTTATTAACGATCCCCAGTAGTTCCTGCCAAGGCAGCAGCTACTGTTCCTGGGGTCCAGCAACATTAAGGCAGTTATATATCATTTTAAATATTACACCACATTACATTTCAAAACACTTTTCACAACACATTAAAGTGTGTTCCCTCAAGCCACTACTCTACTATCATATACAGTATCTACAATACAACATCCATGTGTACGTGTGTGTAGAGTGTGTGTCTTATAATGTGTATGTGTGTCTGTGCCTGTGTGTGTGTGTGTGTGTGTCTCTTCACAGTCCCCGCTGTTCCATAAGGTGTATTTTTATCTGTTTTTTAAATCTGATTCTACTGCTTGCATCAATTACCTGATGTGGAATAGAGTTCCATGTAGTCATGGCTCTATGTAGTACTGTGTACCTCCCATAGTCTGTTCTGGACTTGGGGACTGTGAAGAGACCTCTGATGTCACTTGTGGGGTTTGCATGGGTGTTCGAGCTGTGTGCTAGTAGTTTAAAACAGACAGCTTGGTACATTCAGCTTTATTCAGCTTCACTTCTTATAAAACAAGTAGTGATGAAGTCAATCTGTCCTCCACTTTGTGAGCCATGATAGATTGACATGCATATTATTAGTGTTAGCTCTAAGTATACATTTAAGGGCCAGCCGTGCTGTCCTGTTTGGAGCCAATTGTAATTTTCTGAGGTCCCTCTTTTTGGTACCTGACCACACGACTGAACAGTAGTCCAGGTGTGCCAAAACTAGGGCCTGTAGGACCTGCCTTGTTATGGACGGACTTAGCCGCATCTTTGTTGCTGTTGTATCAAATTGTTTTGACCTTGACAGTTTACAATCCAGGGTTACTCCAAGCAGTTTAGTCACCTCAACTTGCTCAATTTCCACATTATTTATGACAAGTTTTAGTTGAGGTTTAGGGTTTAGTGAATGATTTGTCCCAAATACAATGCTTTTAGTTTAGAAATATTTAGGACTAACGTATTCCTTGCCGCCCATTCTGAAACTAACTGCAGCTCTTTGTTAAGTGTTGCAGTCATTTCAGTCGCTGTTGTAGCTGACGTGTATATTGCTGCATCATCCGCATGGCTTTACTCATTAGTAAAGATTGAAAAAAGTAAGGGGCCTAGACAGCTGTCCTGGGGAATTCCTGATTCTACTTGGATTATGTTTGAGAGACTTCCATTAAAGAACAACCTCTGTGTTCTGTTAGACAGGTAACTCTTTATCCACAATATAGCAGGGGGTGTAAAGCCATAGCACTTAAGTTTTTCCATTAGCAGACTATGAAAGACACTTGTATAAAAGACACCTGGGAGCCAGAAATCTTTCTGATTGAGAGGGGGTCAAATACTTATTTCCCTCATTAAAATGCAAATCAATTTATAACATTTTTGACATGCGTTTTTCTGGATTTTTGTTGTTGTTATTCTGTCTCTCATTGTTCAAATAAACCTACCATTAAAATTATAGACTGATCATTTCTTTGTCAGTGGGCAAACGTACAAAATCAGCAGGGGAACAAATACTTTTTTCCCCCACTGTATTTACAGGTGATTTTACTTTTACACTATTTTTTATTTTTTTTATTTCTTAATTTCTTTCTTTCTTATGCGCAATTACGTTGTTTCCTGCCATTTGTTTTTTCTGGTGCAGCCCCGTCCCCTTGTGTGATTATCATATACACATGTGGGTCTGAAAAGATGATTCCTGTCCTCAATAGCATGCAGTGAATTCACACTGGATGCAACGACAAAATTTGTATTACTTCCTGACATTTAAAGCATACTCAATGCTCCAAATGTATACAACTTTCAATTTTTGCGTACCCACGCAACCTACTATTTAGAATGCAAGTGCTGGTATTCAGACAGACTCGCATTCTGACCCTACCTCTTTGCCTTCTTCCTTCCTAACCATCTCTCTCTCTCTCTCTCTAACCTTTCCAATCGGTAGGGCCTGGACTTTGAGACCAAGTCGAGCTACACCCTGCGTGTCGAGGCGTCCAATAGAAACATCGACCTGCGATTCCTGTCCCTGGGGCCGTTTAGCGACACAGCGACAGTGCGCCTCAACGTGCAGAACGTGGACGAGCCGCCCGTCTTCTCCTCGCCGTTCAGCAAGATGGTAATCTCGGAGGAGGCAACGGTAGGAACCACCATCGGGACCATCTTCGCACACGACCCAGACTCCACCAACAGTCCCATCAGGTAGGGGTGTGGCCAGGATTCATCATCGCAAGTTTACAATCTCTATGCTATGTTACCGTTTGAATGTTTTTGGGTCAGTTCTGCCTTTTTGTGTTCCTTTGTTGTTGGTAATTGCTTGTTATGTATTTGGTACGCATCAGTTGTAGACTTTGTCCAGTGGGGGAAAAGGTTTTCTTGTTTTCTTTTTATTTATGGATAGCCAGGGGCATGATCCAACACTCAGACATAATTTACAAATGAAGCATGTGTTTAGTGATTCCACCAGATCAGAGCCAGTAGGGATGACCAGGGAAGTTCTCTTGATAACTGTGTGAATTAGACCATTTTCCTGTCCTGCTAAGCCTTCACTTTTGTGTGTCAGGGGAAATGTATGGAGAAAAAGGTACGTAATTATCTTTAGGAATGTAGTGAAGTAAAAGTTGTCAAAATATAAATAGTCAAATAAAGTACAAATACCCTCCAAAAAAACGACTTAAGTAGTACTTTAAAGTATTTTTACTTAAGTACTTTACACCACTGCCATTATCATTCAAGGTAATGTAGAGAAAAAAGACGGAGATTTCATGGAATTATAGTTAATGGAAGCTCCTAACTCCTTAATTCTAACAGCCTGCATGTATGTATGCCTGATTAATGCATTGCTAATGCATTTCACACAGAAGATCCATAGAAGTGTTGCCATGGCGGGTGCCAGTTGAATATGGTCCTTGATAGCAGAGCCTTTCCAATACGCTCCCTCTCTCCTGTCTACTTAACTCCAGATACTCTATAGACCGCAACACCGACTTGGAGCGTTTCTTCAACATAGACGCCACCACCGGTGTCATCAGCACCGCCAAGCCTCTGGACAGAGAAGTTAACGCCGTACACAACATCACCATCTTCGCCACGGAGATCCGTAAGTCAAGTGTTCTTAGTCTGCTCTGTCCACACGGTTGCTACATTACATTCGGCTGTTGTCAATCAACGTTGCAACTTAGATATATTGTCCAGAAATGTACACAATATGCAACTCCATAGTGCACCTTTAACTATTTAGCCCCCTCCCTTATCGGCTCAAGAGCACACCCAAAAGCTATGTAGTGTCTCTTCACCAGTGACATCACACACAGACTCTAAGGCTGTTGTAAGACATGTCCATCATTACCTCTAGCTACTTTACACTCTTAGGAAAAAAAGGGTTCCAAAAGGGTTCTTCGGCTGTCCCCACAGGAGAACCCTTTTTGGTTCTAGGTAGAACACTTTTACTTTTCAGGTGGAACCCTTTTGGGCTTCATGTAGAACCCTCTGTGGAAAGAGTTCTACTGTACATGGAACCTAAAAATGGTTTTACCTGGAACCAATAAGGGTTTTTCAAAGGGTTCTCCTATGGGGTCAGCCAAAGAACCCTTTTAGGTTCTCGATAGCAGCTTTTTTCTACGAGCTCACAAGAGCTCACTCTTCACTTTTGTTACACTCATTGTGACTGCACAGAGTGGACCAGTGCCTTCACCGCACCTGTGACTTAGGACTATATTTCAAACTTGACAAATCCCGAATTCTATTAAAATGAAGTAAATCCCGTATCAAAAAAGACAGACTTAAGCTTCCTATACTATTTCTCAATGAATATCATTAGTCGAAAGCTCACTGGGATTTTACCAATTTCGCTTGGCAGTCTGGAAAGCAGAAGGTCTCCTTGACTCTAGAGGAGAGTTCTGAGCAGATGCTCTGCTGCAGTAGAGGTCGACTGCTGTTGATCGCCGGCTCCAGAACTCGTGGTGTTTGATCGAGCCTCACCATGATTCCAAATGATGGCCGAAGCTGGAGCACCCACACACACACACACGCACACCTCCCAACTCCCAGACTTTCCGGCTGATGACTTTGTCCGTGACCTTTGGCAAAAAAAGTGCACCTGTTCCCCAATCACTCCATCTGACTCACTTTCTACTGAGGCTGGAACTCAGCCAAACCTGCACCGTGGCAAACCTCCATTGGGGTGGTACGGTTGTAACTATTATACAAACTCCTCACAATTGGTATAGGGGTGAGTGGGGTAAGGTGACCCAAAGGGGTATGTAGAGGAACCCTTGTTTCTAGGAATCCATACACAAAATGTATAATTTGAACAAATATTTAGGAAGAGGTTATCATTTCATGGAGTCTATGAAGGAGGAAACCACATGGAAAAAGCGGAAAGCAAGTTAGGTCAAAAATCTGATTTTCACTAAGTCAAATGAATTTATTGTGTTTCATGATGCTTGTATCTAGACCAAAGTAGATCATTTTAAGATTGTTCTATACATCAGTTGGAGTCTCTATAAGATTCAATATGATGATCTAAAGCTAGCATTAAAGTGCATCCTAGCTGTGTGGGCTAATGTAATCTAAATGTTTGCCTTTGGGTAAATTGAGCCAATGGCCTATGGGGTAAATTAAGCCAATGGTTAGAGCCAATGGCAAGTTACGCAAATTGAAGTGTTTTCTTATATTGATCTGAATTCTGTTGAGTTAAGAGTCTATGATTGTGAGTTCTGCTCCAATATCAAAGTAGCCCCTTTGGGGACACAGTTTTCAAATGCCACCTCACTTAAAGTCAATAGATCATGGTTCCCTGACAACAACAAAAAATTCTAAAATTGCATTTTTGAAACTGCAGTATAAGTCCAGTAACTGCAGTCGACTGTGGTATTTTGGATGCAGTAATTGTAGAACAACTGCAGTGTAGATGCATTGCAGCTCCCTTAAATGTATCTTGGCAGGGTAGATCGAGGTGTCTTCTATTTATCTCTGCTTGGGGAAACATGCCTGATCCCTGAAGAAACAATGTATCCATTGTGTTAGCCAAAGTTTGCAATTCGCTAAATAATTAAGGTGTGTATGAAAACAAATCTTAGGGCCGGTTTCAAGGACACAGATTAGTTAAGTCCTGGACTAAAAAGCACGCTCAAAGGTGAATCTCCATTGAAATAACAAGTCCAGGACAAGGCGTAGTCTGTATTTGGGAAACTGGCCCTAACTGTGCTATCAGATATAATGATCCAGCTCACCTTAACAAATGAAGGCCTTTCACCCTTTAAAACATTAGCAAAATGTCCTATACGTTGTGCTATATGATAATACAATATACTATATGATAATACAATATACTATATGATAATACAATATGATAATACAATATACTATATGATAATACAATATACTATATGATAATACAATATGATAATACAATATACTATATGATAATACAATATACTATATGATAATACAATGTGCTATATGATAATACAATATACTATATGATAATACAATATACTATATGATAATACAATGTGCTATATGATAATACAATATACTATATGACAATACAATATACTATATGATAATACGATATACTATATGATAGTACAATATACTATATGATAATACAATATACTATATGATGATACAATATACTATATGATAATACAATGTTCTATATGATAAGACAATATACTATATGATAATACAATATACTATATGATAATACGCTATACTATATGATAATACAATATAATATATGATAATACAATGTGCTATATGATAATACAATATACTATATGATAATACAATATACTATATGATAATACAATGTGCTATATGATAATACAATATACTATATGATAATACAATATACTATATGATAATACAATATACTATATGATAATACAATGTGCTATATGATAATACAATATACTATATGATAATACAATATACTATATGATAATACAATATACTATATGATAATACAATATGCTATATGATAATACGCTATACTATATGATAATACAATATACTATATGATAATACAATATGATAATACAATATACTATATGATAATACAATGTGCTATATGATAATACAATATACTATATGATAATACAATATACTATATGATAATACAATGTGCTATATGATAATACAATATACTATATGATAATACAATATACTATATGATAATACAATGTGCTATATGATAATACAATATACTATATGATAATACAATATACTATATGATAATACAATATACTATATGATAATACAATATGCTATATGATAATACGCTATACTATATGATAATACAATATACTATATGATAATACAATATACTATATGATAATACAATATGCTATATGATAATACAATATGATAATACAATATACTATATGATAATACAATGTGCTATATGATAATGCAATATACTATATGATAATACAATATACTGTATAATAATACAATGTGCTATATGATAATACGCTATACTATATGATAATACAATATACTATATGATAATACAATATACTATATGATAATACAATATACTATATAATAAGGCAATATGCTATAGTAAAATACAATTGCAGGAAAAGCTGGACTTCAGATGTGAGATGTTTATTTGATAAATTGGTTGAAAGGCTGTCATCTTTGGATGATGTGGTGGTTTGGATGTTTCATGACTCGTTTGTCTCACTTTGGCGTGGGGATACAAAGTTAGAATGAGTCCACAGACTTAACACTTTGAGTGTCGATTTAACACTGTTTTAATTTATTTCATTTTATTACACTGGAGAATTTGCAGTGTGAGCATCTAACTTGCCATTTGCAAGGTTTGCAATGGGCTTTGAATTACTCTGCAGTATTTTCAGGTATCATAAAAATTCATTGCAACTTTCAACCTTTTCAGTGGCATGTTGAAAGTGTCATACAGTAGTCATACATGAGTGTCACAATTTATTTATACTTATCAGTTCAAAATATCTTTGGTTTTCTTTTGACTTGATTTTATATACCTGGACATTCAGGAGAATGGACATTTACAGCATGTTCAGATAGAAATGTATTGTGTAGATCAAATATAACTGTCAGATAGATTGGAATAGTTTAGGAGATTGTGTGTTCTAGACAATCTATCAACATGCAATTCCAGATACAGCCCTGCCATTAGTTGGAGGCAGCCAATCAGAAAAGTAGTCACTGAGATCTGGATTCAAATATTTTTGAAAAAGTAGTCATCTTTGGGGGATCTGTTTTCAAATAGTTGTAGTCACCTCCAAAGTAACTGTTTGTTACCCCGCAAAAATCTCTCTCTCTCTCTCTCTGTTTCTCTCTCTCTCTCTCTCTCTCTGTTTCTCTCTCTCTCTCTCTCTCTCTCTGTTTCTCTCTCTCTCTCTCTCTCTCTCTCTCTCTCTCTGTTTCTCTCTCTCTGTCTCTCTCTCTCTCTCTCTGTTTCTCTCTCTCTCTCTCTCTCTCTCTGTTTCTCTCTCTCTGTTTTTCTCTCTCTGTTTCTCTCTCTCTGTTTTTCTCTCTCTCTGTTTCTCTCTCTCTGTTTCTCTCTCTCTGTTTCTCTCTCTCGTCCCCGTCCCCCCCTCTCACTTCGGCATATCAGCAGCAGGTGTGCATGATGTACTGACAGATGTGCACAATCTATTTCTATGTCGAGCTGCAGTCAACAACTGTGGAGACATATACAGAATGCTACAGTAGTGAAAGGAGTGTACAGTGCCTTCAGAAAGAATTCACCCCTGACCCCCGGGTTCGCGCACCCCGCCTATTCCACATTTTGTTGTGTTACAGACAGAATTCATACCCCTTGACCTATTCCACATTTTGTTGTGTTACAGACAGAATTCAAAATGGATTAAAAATAAATAAATGCAGCCATCTACATGTAACCGATGTGAAATGGCTAGTTAGTTAGCGGTGGTGCGCGCTAATAGCATTTCAATCAGTGACGTCACTCGCTCTGAGACTTGAAGTAGGGTTTCCCCTTGCATTGCAAGGGCCGCGGCTTTTGTGGCGCGATGGGTAACGATGTTTCGTGGGGTGTCAGTTGTTGATGTGTGCAAGGGTCCCTGGTTCAAGCCTGGGTTGGGGCGAAGAGAGGGACGGAACCTACACTGTTACATACACACAATACCCAATAATGACAAAGTGAAAATATGTTTTTCGAAATTGTAACAAATGTGTTAAGTATTCAGACCGCTGAGTCAATACATTGTCATTTCTTTGCCACATTTTTTTGCAGTTTTACTTTAGTGCATTATTGCAAACAGGATACATGTTTTTGGAATATTTGTTTTCTGTACAGACTTCCTTATTTTCACTCTGTTATTTAGGTTAATATTATGGAGGAACTACAGTGTTGTTGATCCATCAGTGTTCTCCCATCACAGCAACTCTGTAACTGTTTTAACATCACAATTGGCCTCATGGTGAAATCTCTGAGCGCTTTCCTTCCTCTCCGGCAGATGACGCCTGTATCTTTGTAGTGACAGTGTAATTAATAACTTTACCATGATCAAAGGGAGATTCAATGTCTTTTTGCCCCCCCCCCCCCACCCATCTATCAATAGGTGCCCTTCTTTGCGAGGCATTGGAAAACCTCCCTGGTCTTTGTGGCTGAGTCTGTGTTTGAAATTAACTGCTCGACTGAGGGACCTTACAGATAATTGTATGTGTGGGGTATAGAGATGAGGTAGTCATTAAAAAATCGTGTTAAACACCATTATTGCACACAGAGTGAGTCCATGCAACTTATTATGTGACTTGTTAAGCACATCTTTACTCCTGAACTTATTAGGCTTGCCATAACAAAGGGGTTCAATTCTTATTGACTCAAGACATTTCAGCTTTTCATTTTGTATTAATTTGTAAATATTTCTAAAAACATTATTCCACTTTGACATTATGGGGCATTGTGTGTAAGCCAGTGAGAAAAACCTCTCAATTTAATCCATTTTAAATTCAGGCCGTAACACAACAAATGTGTAAAAAGTCAAGTGGTGTGAATACTTTCTGAAGGCTATGAGCAATGGAATTTCGCATTGCAAACACATGTATGTTAACAGGAACTGATATTGTGATATTGGCCACGTTCCAGACCGACTACAAAGCAGTTGAGCTGCACATTAATCAAGGATTTGGGCATCAGATTGCAATATCATGTTAATGCTGTTACTGTCATGTTAAACACTTTCAGGGGTTGTGCGATTTGCGAATGTAATGTAGGCGGCCTGGAACACAGCCAATGTGTTATCCACTAGATTGTATAGATGGCAACTGACACTTACTAAATGTGTGCTGTATTAGTAAGCTAGCTATTGGCGCAGTTGAAGCAAGGCTTTACATCAGGGCGTCAGGGGTGTTCACACCATAGCAAAACATTTTGCAACGGAAAACAAAAACAAACCAGTTCAGATAGCACCTCCCCATTTCACTCTCGTTTGAATCATTTTCTCCCCTTTCATACCTGCTGAACACAACCCAGGAATTGTGAGCAAAGCAATGCTCAAATTATTACATCTATGCCTTAATTAGACTGAACTGACCAACTATGTATATGACAGGCAGACAGCTGATGATCGAGCACAGGTTTGAACCCCCAGCATTGTAGTGAAACTCAAAGTAGATATGTGATGATAAAACATAATTTTGGAGTATCATTTCTGTAGCTTCTTCTGGCTAGATGAATTGATTTCTGTAATCGAAGGGAAAAACCTTTGACCTTTGAGCTGCAGCCTAGATAAATCTAAATCATACTTCAGATCCTCTTCATCAGCCAGAAGAGCTGACCCACAGTGAGGACAGTTAGAGGGAGGAGAAAGAGGGAGTCTGTTGGAATGATATTGTGGACATATGCTTTTTACCATAGAGGACAAATGGAGAGAGGGTTGTTGTAATGGCCAAGCAGACACACACACACACACACACACACACACACACACACACACACACACACATACATGCACATACACAGACGTACAAACACACAAACACTCCCATGCGCGCCCACCCACACCCACACACACACACACACACACACACTGCCAGATGTTGTCCTTCTGGTGGAGCTGGTGCCATTTGCCCTCCACAGGTGTTCAGTGTTTGCCGGTGGAATTTGTGTATAGATTACAGAATTTCCCAAGTAATCACAGGGGATAAAGTTCTAACTAAATATACCCATTACTGTTGACTGAACTCACAGGGGATAATGTTCAAACTAAACCTACCCATTACTGTTGACTGAAATCACAGGGGATAATGTTCAAACTAAACAGACCCATCACTGTTGACTGAAATCACAGGGGATAATGTTCAAACTAAACAGACCCATCACTGTTGACTGAAATCACAGGGGATAATGTTCAAACTAAACAGACCCATCACTGTTGACTGAAATCACAGGAGATAATGTTCAAACTAAACAGACCCATCACTGTTGACTGAAATCACAGGAGATAATGTTCAAACTAAACAGACCCATCACTGTTGACTGAAATCACAGGGGATAATGTTCAAACTAAACAGACCCATCTGTCACGACTCCTACCGAAGGTAGCTCCCCCTCCTGCTCGGGTGGTGCTCGGTGGTCGTCGTCACCGGCCTACTAGCTGCCACTGATTCCCTTTTGTTTTCCCCCCTTTACGTTATTACGTGCACCTGTTCTTAGTTGGGCTAATTAGCGGGCTTTATTACCCAGCAGGCCCGCCTGCTCTTTCTGCGGGATTATTTCCATTGTATGCTGTGCGTGGTTACACGCTGTTTGTTGCACATTTTTCAGTGGTGCGTATGTTTGCGCAAGCTGTGTTTTGTCCCGTGTGTTTGGGGCACTTTGCTTTGTAGTGCGCTCTGTGCGCTGTTTGGGTTGGCTGTCGTTTGGTCTGTAAGCCTATTAAAGCCAATACCCTGAATCGCTGTTTTCCTGCACTTGATTCCTCGTCAACAAACACCCACGCCTTACACCATCACTGTTGACTGAAATCACAGGGGATAATGTTCAAACTAAACAGACCCATCACTGTTGACTGAAATCACAGGGGATAATGTTCAAACTAAACAGACCCATCACTGTTGACTGAAATCACAGGGGATAATGTTCAAACTAAACAGACCCATCACTGTTGATCTCACCTGTGACTCTGCCCACATGCTACAGACGTAGAGGATTATTCATATTAAGACATAAGTGACTCCAGATACAGCCAACCCATCTGTTGAGTAAATCTATCTCTCCGCACATGAATTACACCCGTGTCTTTGAGAGACAACCAGATCTCAGGTATATTTTCCTCAGCTCACCACTCCCCACTTATGGTTGAACTGTGGAGAAATCTGCAGAGAAACAGTTGAGGGACATACAGTAAGTACCCCAACATCAATGATAGGAACATCAATCTCTGAGGTATACCGTTTACTATGACATAGCAGAAAGTGTTTTTTCCTTTCTAGGTTATTATTTAAAGTTCAATAGATTTCTAGTAATACCAATTCATCTTGATTTATGAAGACGCTATACATAGTAGATGATAATGCATCACACACAGTATATGGTGTTAGGGCCATTGGTCATTACACACTGAGTTTGTAGGAAGTTGAAAATTATATAAAAACACGGATCAACTATTCTCGTGCGTCTGTTTTGACAAATCTGTATTTTTATCTATGAACGTTCTGCCTTCAGACCATTCTCCAGTGGAGAATTTAGCGTGCCGAGAAACCTTGGCATGTCGGTTACCCCAATCCATGATTTATATTAAGATAAAGGTTCAGCTGAAGAGAAGGTAAACAAGACATAATTAGCTTGTTATAAAGCAAACAACATGCGTCGTCAAGAGCATGCCGAGTCACTCAGTGAAGACCACAGAGTTGTTGCCGAGCTCCGACTCTTAATAAGAACACTTCCAGACACCCCCAGTCTTCCAGACTTCCTACACAGTCTGTTTTCGGAATGTTTTCTTAAAGGGATAGTTCACCACATTTTAAATATTGGTTTCGCTTACCCTGTAAGCAGTCTATGGACAAGGTAATGTAGCAACCCACGCTTTGGTTTTTGTTTACGTGGCCACTGTTTTCAAACGCTAACTTTTTAGCATTTTTGTTCAAGTCTCTAAACTTGTCTGTGTAGCTCCATAAAGTTATTTTAAGACACACTAATACAGGTGTGTGGTGAAATCAGTTAAAGGAACTTGATGTTGTGGGGCAGAACATGCAACTGTCTCGGTATTGGTTCAAACATTTAGCTTTCCTGCATCCCCTCATTCTGCTTTACCCCTACCCCTACCTTAGACAGTGCTGTTGAAATTACTGTTGACCTTCATTGCAAAACAGTGTATTTTAATCAATTATTTGGTGACATATGAATATATTTAGTATAGTTTTAATACTAAAAATACTTTTTTTAATGTTTCACTGTTTACATTTTTATGAAGTTTCACGGAGGAGGATGGTCCTCCCCTTCCTCCTCTGAGGAGCCTCCACTGCCAGATACATGCATATATTTTTATTATTATTTGTATTTTTTATTGAATTGATACATGCTTATAGACCAGGGCATTTGGTTGTGCTTATCCTTGACCACTTGTTTCTTTTTTTTTCAGTGGACCCATTGCAAGTGGGAAAGGGTGTAGTTCTGATCACAGTGACGGACATCAATGACAACGCGCCTGTCTTCGCCATCGAGTACGAGACCTACCTTTGTGAGAGTGCCAGACCTGGACAGGTATGTCAACATCTTATGATGCATTTGAAATCTCCTATTGGTAATGGAAGACTGAGGGCCATATACAGTACATTAGAATGGGATGACACAATTGAATGTTCTGATGCAGAGTTCAAAGATGATAATGTTTTGGTAGCGCTGTTATATTGGATAAAACAATTATATTTGATATCATTGTCGCAATTAAAACAAATGAATAATTAGCATTGTTGGGGAGTAGTGAACTAGATGTAGTTAAACTAGTAATTTAAGAACATTTTGCAGTAGCTTGGTGGTAGTTCAAATTCAAATATTGGCAGTGTTTTCAGTAGTTAATTACTTTCTTTACCATGTAGCGGTGTAGCTAACTACTGGAACTACACACTACTGTTTTACCATGTAGCGGTGTAGCTAACTACTGGAACTACACACTACTGTTTTACCATGTAGCGGTGTAGCTAACTACTGGAACTACACACTACTGTTTTACCATGTAGCGGTGTAGCTAACTGATGGAACTACACACTACTGTTTCACCATGTAGCGGTGTAGCTAACTACTGGAACTACACAGTACTGTTTTACCATGTAGCGGTGTAGCTAACTACTGGAACTACACACTACTGTTTTACCATGTAGCTAACTACTAGAACTACACACTACTGTTTTACCATGTAGCGGTGTAGCTAACTGTTGGAACTACACACTACTGTTTTACCATGTAGCGGTGTAGCTAACTACTGGAACTACACACTACTGTTTTACCATGTAGCGGTGTAGCTAACTACTGGAACTACACACTACTGTTTTACCGTGTAGCGGTGTAGCTAACTACTGGAACTACACACTACTGTTTTACTGTGTAGCGGTGTAGCTAACTACTGGAACTACACACTACTGTTTTACCATGTAGCGGTGTAGCTAACTACTGGAACTACACACTACTGTTTTACCATGTAGCGGTGTAGCTAACTACTGGAACTACACACTACTGTTTTTTGCAAAAAGAAGTAGACAATCCTTTCCTTTCTTTTTCGGCATCAGACCTGCCTAATTCTCACTTGAAACATTGTTTTTGCGTTTAATAGGTTAAATTACACATTCTGTTAACATATGACCCGGAAGTGATCTATTCTTGCAATTTGTAGTTTATGACATTTCAGATTTACATATGATAATTTTTCACAAAGTAGTATGGATTTAGTGAACTACTTTTTCAAAGTAACTTCAGTTTAGTAAACTATATTTTTCTAAGGGTATCCTTGATGTAGCTCGACTTTTTCCAGTGTGAAATAATTGGTAGCTTGGTAAACTAAATTTTCGGATTAGCTTCCCCATCACTGATAATTAGGCATATCAATAATTGGGCAACATTTTGAGGTGGAAAAAGATTTTCTGCGCCATAATTGTCTCATAGCCAATTGTATAAAACAGCAGCGGTCAGGTGAAGGTAGTTAGAGGCATCACATGGATCTCCATAGCAGGTGCCTAATCAGGGGATCAAAGCGTTGTGCTGCCATGTGGAAAAGGGTTTTATAAGGGGATGCAAAACAGGACTGTGGGGGGATTGTGGCATGAAATTGGTTTGTGTGAAAACGTGGCGTGGTGTCAAGTACTCGGTGTCAGCTCGCCACGGCAACCAACCAGCCAAGCTGAGACCACACGTTTACTTATGCATCCATTCTCTGTCTCTGTGGAGTGGGAGCACAGCTGTGGTGTGTGTGTGTGTGTGTGTGTGTGACATTACACCTTTTTGAGTTGTGAAAATGGCATCATTAAGTCCTCACAACAACAACAACAAAAACACAATACCAGTGAATTGTTCACACCACATTGACATACCCCCATACCCAAGAATCTCTTCAAGCAATCCATTGAAATACAATAGCATCACACACCACTGCCCGTCATAATTATAGTAGGAGATGATAGCCGTATTAAATATGTGGTGCTCTCTTAATGAGTGCAATTAAGCCCAATCAGGTTAACAGGGATACACGGCCTGATGGACCTGTGTGTCCTTTGGTGACCTTTGACATTAGAATATTGTCTTTTATGTAATGGCTGAGTTCAAGGCCCTCATGCGCTTCCAATGAGGCGATTTATACACATGAATGGACACTTCTCTTCCTCATGGCCCACTGCCTGTAGAGATACAGATGGTATGGCCGAGGAGATAACATCTCCTTAATGATAACTATATATTAAATAGTTATATATTAGATAGTATTATATTTATTTAACTAGGCAAGTCAGTTAAGAACAAATTCTTATTTACAATGACAGCCTACCCTAACCAGAACGATGCTGGGCCAATTGTGCGCCGCCCCTATGGGACTCACGATCACGGCCAGTTGTGATACAGCCCGGGATCGAACCAGGATCTGCAGTGACACCTCTAGCACTAGAGATGCAGTGCCTTAGACCGTTGCACCACACGGGAACCGGGTAGTTTGAGCCCTGAATGCTGATTTGCGGACAGCTGTGGTATATCACGGGTATGACAAAACATGTATTTTTACTGCTCTAATTACGTTGGTGACCAGTTTATAATAGCAATAATGCACTTGGAGGGGGGGGGGGGGGGGGGGGGGGGGGTGTATGGCCAATATACCACAGCTAAGGGCTTTGTCAAGGCACTCCAACTTGAGTCTTGCGTAAGAACAGCTCTTAGCCATAGTATATTGGCCATATACCACACCTCCTCGTGCCTTATTGCTTAATTATACAGACCTATATCCAATATATACTGTATATGCACGTTAGACTCATTTAAATGTTTGTCTTAATTTAGCTTATGTGCCCCACTGCCTGTAGAGACACAGATGGTAAGACAGAGAAGTTTTATCTCCTTTATGATAACTCTATATTATATACTGTAGTTAGTGGTATTCAATCTCATATGGAATAACTATATATTATATAGTTAATGGTATTTCAATCTCATATGGAATAACTATATATTATATAGTTAATGGTATTTCAATCTCATATGGAATAACTATATATTATATAGTTAATGGTACTTCAATCTCATATGGAATAACTATATATTATATAGTTAGTGGGTATTCAATCTCATATGGAATAACTATATATTATATAGTTCATGGTATTCAATCTCATATGGAATAACTATATATTATATAGTTAGTGCTATTCAATCTCATATGGAATAACTATATATTATATAGTTAATGGTATTCAATCTCATAT
Source organism: Salmo salar (assembly GCF_965601325.2). Classification (NCBI taxonomy): domain Eukaryota; kingdom Metazoa; phylum Chordata; class Actinopteri; order Salmoniformes; family Salmonidae; genus Salmo; species Salmo salar. Next base: position 7,479,814 of record NC_138293.1, read on the forward strand.
GGAATAACTATATATTATATAGTTAATGGTATTTCAATCTCATATGGAATAACTATATATTATATAGTTAGTGGTATTCAATCTAATATGGAATAACTATATATTATATAGTTCATGGTATTCAATCTAATATGGAATAACTATATATTATATAGTTAATGGTATTCAATCTAATATGGAATAACTATATATTATATAGTTCATGGTATTCAATCTCATATGGAATAACTATATATTATATAGTTAATGGTATTCAATCTCATATGGAATAACTATATATTATATAGTTAGTGGTATTCAATCTCATATGGAATAACTATATATTATATAGTTGGTGGTATTCAATCTCATATGGAATAACTATATATTATATAGTTGGTGGTATTCAATCTAATATGGAATAACTATATATTATATAGTTAGTGGTATTCAATCTAATATGGAATAACTATATATTATATAGTTCATGGTATTCAGTCTCACATGGAATAACTATATATTATTTTAATGAACACGATGGGAGACAGAGAGCTGGTTTCCAGAGCAGGTGTTTATTGTAAAGGACCACAGGAGGAGGCAGGTAGCTGGGTCCAGGGGCAGGCAGAAGGTCATACACAGGGGTCCAAAAAGGCAACAGTACAGGCAGGGACAAGGCTAGTAACGTCGTCCGGGAGATCAGGCAAGAGGTTGATAACAGGAAATCCTATTATATAGTTAGTGGTATTAAATCCTATATGGAATAACTATATAGTATATAGTTAATGGTATTAAATCTCATATGGAATAACTATATGTGGTGGTATTCAATCTCATATGGAATAACTATATATCATTTTTTATTTAACTAGGCAAGTCAGTTAAGAACAAATTCTTATTTACAATGACAGCCTACACCGGCCAAACCTGGACGACTCTGGGCCAATTATGCGCCGCCCTATGGGACTCCCAATCACAGCCAGTTGTGTCTGTAGTCTATAGTGACGCCTCAATCACTGAGATGCAGTGCCTTAGACCGCTGCGCCACTCGGGAGCCCGATATAGTTAATGGTATTCAATCTCCTATGGAATAGGAGTCAGATGAACTCATGGATACCATTTGTATGTCTCTCTTTTTAAAGGAAGTTGAAGGTAGTTTCTGGAACGATTTCTAATTAGCGTTAGCGCAATGACTGGAAGTTTATGGGATCAGCTAGCTGATCCCATGGACTTCCAAATCATTGTGCTAATGCTAGTTGTCAAAATGCTCAAATTATCTCTTTAGACTGATTTGAGCTCCAAAAATGTTCACATATACTGTAGAGTATCTGAATATTACTCTGGCCTTCAATATGTTTGGGCTGTATAGCCAGCTGCTGTGGTAATTGTAATGCCAAACTTGGAGTTGACATGCCAAACTTGGAGTTGTCATAGTATGACAACAAATATATGAGTTGGCTATAGAGTAAAAACAGATCTGAACAGCGGTAACTTGTGAAAATCATTGTCATCCCGAGGCTGTGCCACTTAAACAATTCAAAGGAGTCCCTGTTTGCAGCACTGAGAGACACTGAGCAAAACAACATGAAAAACCCTAGCCTACATACATGCACCTTCTCCCAAATGAATTAAGTGGATTCCTGTACTACTTTGAAAAGAAACTTCAGGACAATGATGATTTTGATGCTGTTGGGATCTCAATAGACCAACATCAGATAAGGAGTAGCAAAGAATATCAAAACTGTAACGCATTTGACATAAAACTTTTTTTTTTGCAACAGTGCATTAGTATCTAACAATACACACAAATCTGACTCCAACCTAAGTGTATGTAAACTTCCGACTTCAGCTGTATATAATATTTACAAAACCAACGTCAACAGTGCCTTAGACTCCTGTGAGTTCGGCATTCACTGCCAATACCTGATTGTAATTGGATGACAAGGGCAATCCTGTAAAAACAAACAACTTGATTGTGTCCCTGATTGACTAAGCTGCGTTGAAGCCGCCACAAAGAGGGCTGAGAGAGAGAGAGAGAGAGAGAATATTGTTCTCTCTCTCTCCTATGACTCCCGTCTGATGAAAAAAAATCTCAAACAGCTACCATTAAGGCCTTAGAAACAACATACTGGGTACAATGTACCTACCGGCCCTTTGAGACAGACAGCGGAAGTCTAAGCATAAGGGGAAATCTAATCAAAACCTCTGAGACTGTTAGGGTTGTTGAAGTGGTCACAAACAAAATAGTTAATAGATTTTTGAGAAATTTGTGTTCTTAGAGGTTTCTCTTTGATTGGGTGGTCCTGGTTTTGTAGCCTGGACGCTCAGCTGGGGGAGGGACGCTAAAAAGGGGTGGGTGGTGTACTTCAATCCGTCAACAGTATTGTAGGATTTGCAGGACAGGGGTCTAAGCTGGAAGGGTATTACAATCAAGCAGGCATGTTTTGTTGTTACAAATGGTAATGACCGGTTACAATGGTCAGCGGTAGGGGAGACTGGGGCTGGTTGTCACACGTTTGACTTTTTCCGATATTAGAAGAAAATAGCAATTAATAGAACTGAGAGCAAAAATAAATCTGCACTTTGGTACATACTCCTAAGTACTTAGTTTTATCAAGCATATGGAATTTAATCAAAATAAGAACGTGTTCTTAAACTGACTTGCCTAGTTAAATAAAAAAATGAAATACATATGCCCCAACCGGTATCCTAATGAAACTGAACACTTGGGAACATATAGGCCTACACGTTTGAACATTACATTTTTCTCCATATTTACAATTTACTCCAGAACCTGGGACAAATGTTTTTACAAATGTGAGCATAACACCTCTCAATACAAGTACCATAACCTAAACAGGACAATACTCATATTAGTCTCTGTCTTAGTTATTGTGCCATATCCCCAAGAACTCCTTGTTCCCACTGCTTTCTTATTCAAAAATACACCCGGAGGAGCAAATTATTTTAATATCAAAACAAAAGAAAATTCTACATTTTTGTTAATCATGTTTTTTTAATTACCTTTCAGTATAAATAGTTACCATGATTGTTTCAATTAAAAAAGGCATTGGGAAAGGAAGTGTGACTTCAATGTATGCTAAATAATTATGTGCTAAAGACACATTTTAATTAAGTAAAATCCTTAACCTTCAATGACTGTTTATCACTCATTATAAACTTAAAGATACACTATGGAAAGGTAGTCGCTAATGGTTTACGTCAACGCTTGCATGTCTGCTGTATGGTTTGAATGAGATGATAAGAAACAACAAGAATCAGAAACCCTTAGCTTTAGGTTTGTGGTTGTGTCTCTGTCCGATTCGGTCATTTCAGTAAATTAAGGATACCTTTCCCGCCATCGATCCACACACCTAGATATTTCAATTAAGATAGAAATAATTAAAATCTGCAATGGCATTTTTTAAAGCTCATTTTTAAAGCAATAACAGCTTGCCGTCACTGTCATGTTTATTAAGTGTTCATAGGGCGGCGCACAATTGGCCCAGCGTCATCCAGGTTTGGCCTTGTTAAATAAAGGTAAACTAAAATGTTTGCCTTTTCGATGAAGAGTTAATACAAGGGATTACCAATAGCTGTTCCTTGTTGTTCCTTGTTAATGGCACTATCCTTACATGACCCATCCTCCTCCCTGGAGTTTTGCTTACAAAAGCAAAGCAATAATGAACAAGCCAAATGTATTAATTTCCTAAACCCTCAAAAGGTTTCCACTTCAGCCGTTGCAATACAAAACAGATGGCGGGTGTGTAAGCGTCAGTCCCTAAGTCCCATCGGCAATCCACACCTGCAATGGGGTTATTCATGTAGTTTGTCTCGCTCTGCCTTCTGTTTTCTATCTCAGGGTACCTGCTCTATTATTTAGGTGCCCTTGATTTCGGCCATTTTTCCAACTGTCATCCCTTTATTGGTTATGATGTGTCGTCCAGAGCTGATTTTGACTGCCAGTTTTTTTTTCACACAAAGACCTGTGCTGTAATGGCAAACGATGAAGAAGAATTATAATGCTAAATCCCATGCAGAGTACCGTTGTTATATGTCGGTCCAGCACTTGTCAAAGTTATTATTTGAATGTATGTCTTTTTCCATATGACTGCTGCCTTCCTAAATGACTGGTATAGGATTTGAATAGTAACTGGCTGGCTAACAAGTAGACCCACTGTAGCGTGACAGGTCTGAGGTGTCGTCTCTGCCCAGCCTTTCGTACATGTGTAGCATTTCTAGCTGGCTGCATGTTCTCTAGGGGGGCTTCCATGGAGCGACGGATAATAGTGTTAAAAAGGCAAATGAAAGAGGTTACAGCTTGTTATCACAGATAACTGATATAATAATACACCTACAATATACACTACACGATCAAAAGTATATGGACACTGGTTCTGGGAAGGTGTCCACTAGATGTTGGAACGTTGCTGCGGAGACTTGCTTCCATTCAGCCACAAGAGCATTAGTGAGGTCGGGCTCTGATGTTGGGCGATTAGGCCTGGCTCGCAGTTGGTGTTCAATGGGGTTTAGGTTACGGCTCTGTTCAGGCCAGTCAAGTTCTTCCACACCGATCTCGACATGCTTTTTCTGTATGGACCTCGCTTTGTGCACGGGGTTATTGCCATGCTGGAACAGGAAAGGGCCTTCCCCCGATTCTAGACTGACGATTCTAGAATGACATTCCAGAATTGTCTAGAATGTCATTGTATGCTGTAGCGTTAAGACTGTTATTCCTCCTCCACTAAACTTTACAGTTGGAACTATGCATTGGGGCAGGTAGTGTTCTTCTGGCACCGCTAAACACACATTCTTCCGTCAGACTGCCAGATAGTGACGCGTGATTCATCCCTCCAGAGAATGCGTTTCAACTGAGTCCAGTGGCGGCTAGCTTTACACCACTCCAGCTGACGCTTGGCATTGCGCATGGTAGTCTTAGGCTTGTGTGCGGCTGCTTGGCCATGGAAACCCATTTCATGAAGCACCAGACGAACAGTTCTTGTGCTGACGTTGATTCCAGAGGCAGTTTGGAACTCAGTAGTAAGTGTTGCAACCGAGGAAAGACGATTTCTACGCCCTACGAGCTTCAGCACCTGGTGGTCCCGTTCTGTGAGCTTGTGTGGCCTACCACTTCGCGGCTGAGCCGTTGTTGCTCCTAGATGTTGACCGGGGCAGCTCTAGCAGGGTAGAAATTTCACGAACTGACTTGTTGGAAAGGTGGCATGCTATGACGGTGCCACGTTGAAAGTCACTGAACTATTCAGTAAGGCCATTCTACTGCCAATGTTTGTCTAGAGATTGCATGGCTGTCTGCTCAATGTTATACACTTATCAGCAACGGGTGTGGCTGAAATGGCCAAATCCATTAATTTGAAGCAGTGTCCACATACTTTTGTATGTATATATATATGTATATATAGTGTACCTATAATATACCTATAGTGCCATTAACCATGGGCACTTTTCAGTCAAGGGCCCTTTTTGGGGAAATATCATGATCTTGAAAGGGTGAACAATACAGTATATATGGGTAAAGCATGCTATGTTCCAAGTGTGTATCATATCATCTATATTTTACATATCTATCTGCCTGTGGGCTACTTGACCCATGACACCGTTTTTGAACCCTTCTCCTCATAGCAATGTACTGAACAAAAAATATAAACGCAACATGTAAAGTGTTGGTCCCAAAAGCAGAAAATGTGCTCATAAATAAATCAAACAGAAAATAAAACAAACAGAAAATAAACCAAACATATAAATAACACTTATATAAAATAATAACTGTTTATTTATACATTATTTATTTGATGATCCTAAAAGCCCTTAAACCTCTCAAAGTCCTGTGCCAAATATTCACTCACTGTTAAGTGAGACGGGACAACACATATTGAGCTACCTAAACAAATAAGACACTAAATCCATCCAGATAATCACGTGGGTTTAAACTTTAAATCCTCGCACGGACAAGGTAGCACATTTGTGGATTTATGTCAATTTATCACGAAAAAATACTGTTGTTGTTGCTTTACTTACTCCAGGGTGCACAAATGGAATCAAATTCATTATATAGGGCTCTGGTCAAAAGTAGTGCACTATATAGGGAATAGGGTGACATAGGGCTCTGGTCAAATGTAGTGCACTATTTAGGGAATAGGGTGCCATAGTGCACTACTTTTGACCAGAGCCCTATCTAGGGAATAGGGTGCCATAAGGCTCTGGTCAAAAGTAGTGCACTATATAGGGAATGGGGTGCCATAGGGCTCTGGTCAAAAGTATTGCACTATATAGGGAATAGGGTGCCATAAGGCTCTGGTCAAAAGTAGTGCACTATATAGGGAATAGGGTGCCATAGGGCTCTGGTCAAAAGTAGTGCACTATATAGGGAAGAGGGTTCAATAGGGCTCTGCTCTGGTCAAAAGTAGTGCACTATATAGGGAATAGGGTGCCATAGGGCTCTGGTCAAAAGTAGTGCACTATATAGGGAAGAGGGTTCAATAGGGCTCTGGTCAAAGTGTTGCACTATATAGGGAATGGGGTGCCATAGGGCTCTGGTCAAAAGTAGTGCACTATATAGGGAAGAGGGCCCCATTTGGGACAGAAACCCTGTTGGCATGGTGGTGCATTTCCAGTTTCCAGGAGATTTTCTCACATTGAGTTTTGTGCTGACTTGCTCTTCACGAGGGCAGGGCTCGGCACGGCCGGTGTTTTACCCAGCCAAAGCTAGGGGGATTAGGCCACCGCAGAGCGTCGGGCCGGGGGGAATCTTCTTATAGCGCCACCTGATGGGCCTCCGCTGATAATCATCTTTCAAACACAGCACTTTTAAATGGTGTGTTTTTTTTTCATGTGTGTCATAAATCGTAAGCCAGCCCGGGAATGGCTTTTCCACTTTAATGCTTAAATTGTCCGAGGCAAACATTGTGTGTACTGATTTTTCTCTCTCTCTCTCTCTGTGTGTGTGTGTGTGTGTGTGTGTGTGTGTGTGTGTGTGTGTGTCTGTGTGTGTGTGCAGTATTAGTTATTTGGCTTAAACTCGCGCTGCCCCTTTTCCATTTGGTTTGGAACTGATATGATGGTGTTTTTGAGATCATTTCAAGGTGATATAATAATAGAATTCATACTCCTATGTATTTTCATCTATTTCAAATCAAATGTTATTTGTCACATGCTTCATAAACAGCAGGTGTAGACTAACAGTGAAATGCTTACTTCCGGGCCATTCCCAAAAATGCAGAGTGAAAATGTTTGTAATTATAGAAAAACAATAACACAAGGAATATATACACAATGAGTAAGGATAACTTGGCTATATACACAAGATACCAGTACCGAGTCGATGTGCAGGGGTACGAGGTAATAGATACAGTGCCTTCAGAAAGTATTCACACCCCTTGCCTTTTTAACATTTTTGTTTTGTTACAGCCTGAATTTAAAATGGATTACATTTAGATTTTTTTTTGTCACTGGCCTGCACATAATGCATCATAATGTCAAAGTGGAATTATGTTTTTGGACCTTTTTATAACTTAACAAAAAATAAAAAAGCTGAAATGTCTTGAGTTAATAAGTATTCAATCCCATTTCTTATGGAAAGCCTAAATACCTTAAGGAGTAAAAATGTGCTTAACAAGTCACATAATAAGTTGCATGGACTCATTCTGTGCGCAATAATAGTGATTAACATGATTTTTGAATGACTTCCTCATCTCTGTACCCAACACATATAATTACATGTAAGGTCCCAGTGAATTTCAAACACAGATTCAACCACAAAGACCAGGGAGGTTTTCCAATGCCTCGCAAAGAAGTGCACCTATTGGTAGATGGGTAAAGAAAATATCCCTTTGATCATGGTGAAGTTAATAATTACACTTTGGACGGTGTATCAACTCGGACGGAGCTCCCGAGTGGTGCTGCGGTCTATGGCACTGCATCTCAGTACTAGAGGTGTCACTACAGACCCTGGTTCAATTCCAGGCTATATCACAACCTGCTGTGATCGGGAGTCGCATAGGGCTATGTACAATTGGCCCAGCGTCGTCCGGGTTAGGGTTTGGCCGGGGTAGGCCATCATTGTAAAATAAGAATTTGTTCATAACTGACTTGTCTGGTTAAATAAAGGTTAAATAAAATAAAAAATACAAAAATCAATACACCCAGTCACTACAAAGATACAGCCATCCTTCCTTAACTCAGTAGCCGGAGAGGAAGGAAAGCGCTCAGGGATTTTGCAATGAGGCCAATGGTGACTTTAAAACAGTTATGGAGTTTAATGGCTGTGATGGGAGAAAACTGAGGATGGATCAACAACATTATAGTAACTCCATAATACTAACCTAATTAACAGAGTGAAGCATGTACAGAATTTAAAAAATCCAATACAACACATTACTGAGTACTCCTCTCCATATTTTCAAGCATAGTGGTGGCTGCATCATGTTATAGGTATGCTTGTAATCGTTCAGGACTGGGGAGTTTTTCAGGAATAAAAATAAACAGAATGGAGCTAAGCACAGGCAAAATCCTAGAGAAAAACCAGGTTCAATCTGCTTTCCACCAGACACTGGGAGATGAATTCACCTTGCAGCAGGACAATAACCTAAAACACAAGGCCATATCTACACTGGAGTTGCTTACCAAGAAGACGGTGAATGTTCCTGAGTGGCCGAGTTACAGTTTTGACTTAAAAATACTTGAAAATCTATGCAAGACCTGAAAATGGTTGTCCAGGATCAACAACCAATTTTACAGAGCTTGAATAATTTTGAAAAGAATAATGGGCAAATGTTGCACAATCCAGGTGTGGAAATCTCTAAGAAACTTAGCCAGAAAGACTAAGCTGTAGTCACTGCCAAAAGTGCTTCTAGAAAGTATTGACTCAGGGGTGTTAATACTTATGTAAATGAGATATTTCTATATTTCATATTAAATACATTTGCAAACATTTCTAAAAACATGTTTTGTCATTATGGGGTATTGTGTGTAGATGGGTGAGGAAGAAAAAAAATATTTAATCCTTTTTGAATTCAGGCTGTAACACAACAAAATGTGGAATAAGTCAAGGGGTATGAATATGTTTTGTAGGCAATATATGTAGATATAGGTAGGATTAAAGTGACTAGGCAACAGGATAGATAATAGACAGTAACAGCAGTATACTGTAGGTAGGGGTACAGTGACTAGACAACAGGATAGATAATAGACAGTAACAGCAGTATACTGTAGGTAGGATTAAAGTGACTAGGCAACAGGATAGATAATAGACAGTAACAGCAGTATACTGTAGGTAGGAGTAAAGTGACTAGGTAACAGGGTAGATAATAGACTGTAGCAGCAGTATACTGTAGGTAGGATTAAAGTGACTAGACAACAGGATAGATAATAGACAGTAGCAGCAGTATACTGTAGGTAGGGGTAAAGGATAGATAATAGACAGTAGCAGCAGTATACTGTAGGTAGGATTAAAGTGACTAGGCAACAGGATAGATAATAGACAGTAGCAGCAGTATACTGTAGGTAGGATTAAAGTGACTAGGCAACAGGATAGATAATAGACAGTAACAGCAGTATACTGTAGGGAGGATTAAAGTGACTAGGCAACAGGATAGATAATAGACAGTAACAGCAGTATACTGTAGGGAGGATTAAAGTGACTAGGCAACAGGATAGATAATAGACAGTAACAGCAGTATACTGTAGGTAGGGATAAAGTGACTAGGCAACAGGATAGATAATAGACAGTAACAGCAGTATACTGTAGGGAGGATTAAAGTGACTAGGCAACAGGATAGATAATAGACAGTAACAGCAGTATACTGTAGGGAGGATTAAAGTGACTAGGCAACAGGATAGATAATAGACAGTAACAGCAGTATACTGTAGGGAGGATTAAAGTGACTAGGCAACAGGATAGATAATAGACAGTAGCAGCAGCGTATGTGATGAGTCAAAAGAACTAGTGCAAAGAGAGTAAATGCAGATAGTTAAATAGTTAACCAATCGCTATGGACTAACTATTTATCAGGCTTATGGCTTGGGGGTAGAGGCTGTTCAGGGTCCTGTCTGTTCCAGAATTGGTGCATTGGTACCGCTTGCCATGCGGTAGCAGAGAGAACAGTCTATGTCTTGGGTGGTTGGAGTCTTTGCCAAATTTTAGGGCCTTCCTCTTTTTGTTGTTCTGCAGCAGACCTAGATGGTAATTACAATACACACATATTTATCAAGTCATATTATATAAATAGAATACCAGGTTCTACTAACAATACTGTATATCAACCTAATGAAAAACAAACCAATGTAACGCTATTGTTATTATTATGAGTATTGTTGAAAAGGTCATCATATTGGTAAGTGGCTAATCTTGACCACACGCAGGAGGGTTCAATGAGGATTTTGTAGGTGGTGTAACGGTCTCCTAAATTTGTCCCAGCCCCTATAGAGTATGGTACTGCCTTTCCTCTCGATGTATCACTAATATCACCTTCCTTATTGTCATGTCAGATGTTATAGCTGGTGTTTTACAGTATATGGCTCTATCTCTTGGTGTGACCTGTTGTCATCTCTTGAAAATGCTGTCTGTGTGCATTTTTATTATAAATGTTGATTTGGATCTTCTTTTTCACTCAGTGGCCCAGTATGGTGTTCATATTATACGGAGCCCTTTGGGGGTCATGGTGGAGAAAGAAAAAAAACATCCAGGCTAATCCTCAGATAGGCTCCACAAATCCACCAGGAGTCAGGAGTAGCTTAACATTCGATTCGTGGTTTATCAAGTCAGCCATATCATCCATGGTTCTGAAAAAGGGAGTAAATATTCTGTAAATAAATGGGGTTATCTCAATAATATATTCAAACAACGAAGAAAATCTTTGTATTTCATACCCAGATTGAAGTAGAGTTCAATTAACTCTCATCAATCCATTATAAAGACATGCACTCAAATCTGCAGGAGTGATCCAAAGGAACAAATTCATGAATAGAGGTAATTAATAAAAACATTTGAGGGAACACATTATTATTTTTTTGTATTTTACCCTTTTTTTCTCCATGATTTCAATCTTGTCTCATCGCTGCAACTCTCCAACGGCTCAGGAGAGATGAAGGTCGAGTCATGCATCCTCCGAAACATGACCCTCCAAACTGAGCTTCGTAACACCTGCACGCTTAACCCAGAAGCCAGTTGCACCAATGTGTCAGAAGAAACACCGTTCAACTGACACAGCGGTCAGCCTGCAGATGTCCGGCCCACCACAAGGAGTCACTAGAGCATGACGAGCCAAGTAAAGCTTCCCCAGTCAAACCCTCTCCTAACCTGGACAGCACTTGGCCAATACCCGGGATTAAACCCGGGTCTGTAGTGATGTCATTAGCACTGCAATGCAGTGCCTTAGATCGCTGCTCCACTCAAGAGGCCTGGGAACACATTTTTATATTGAGGGAACACATTTTCATATCGAGGGAATACATTTTCATATCGAGGGAATACATTTTCATATCGAGGGAACACATTTTCATATCGAGGGAACACACTTTTATATCGAGGGAACACATTTTTATATCGAGGGAATACATTTTCATATCGAGGGAATACATTTTCATATCGAGGGAACACATTTTCATATCGAGGGAACACACTTTTATATCGAGGGAATACATTTTCATATCGAGGGAACACACTTTTATATCGAGGGAATACATTTTCATATCGAGGGAACACACTTTTATATTGAGGGAATACACTTTTATATCGAGGGAATACATTTTCATATCGAGGGAACACATTTTCATATCGAGGGAATACACTTTTATATCGAGGGAATACACTTTTATATTGAGGGAATACACTTTTATATCGAGGGAATACATTTTTATATCGAGGGAACACATTTTATATTGAGGGAACAAAAAAAGGAGGGAACTGACTTTTTTACTCCCACTATGACCCTTAAGGGGTTCCATAATATTAGGACAGCTCTCGACAGGTGATAAATACAAGTCCTGCTGAGACTGTTCTTATATAGACACCGTACTCTAGAATGCAAGACAATAAACTGAACTGACCTGAACTGAATGTAACCTTTGGTCATCTATCTCCTACAGGTCATTGAGACCATCAGTGCTGTTGACCGAGACCAGCCTCAGAGTGGACACCGCTTCTTCTTCTCCTTGACCGCTGAGGCTGCTGGGAATCTCAACTTCACCCTGAGAGACAACAAAGGTAAGTGCCTGACCCGGAATGGGTAGGGGTAAATGTTAGGGTATAGGGTAGAAACCTCACAAGGATCCCGGATAGCACTAACCGGCCAGACACATGGTCATATTGGGCCGATAAAACATGCATAGTTGGCAGCAGGACAGTCTAAACGAATAAGGGAGCAATTCAAAATGGATGCTTAGTCACCAGGCAGGAGCAGCTCCACAACCATATTGTGGTTTCCTTGCCTTGATTGTCTATTTTCCATTATGTAAACCCCATATCGGCTAACGTTTGTCATGATTTGTTGGAATCCACCAAGTATTACTGTCTGAACACAATTTTATCAGTGTATTAATATGCCTTCCCCCTCTCCCCGAGACAACACCGCTTCTGTGCTGACCAAAAGAGGGGGTTTCCAGCGCCGCCACCAGAACGTGTACCGCCTCCCCGTCCTCATCATGGACAATGGGAGCCCCGCCCTCAGCAGCACCAACACTCTGTCCATCCGGGTGTGCGACTGCGACCCTGATGGGATCCCCCAGTCATGTGGGAGTGAGAACTCCATGCTCTCAGCGGGCCTCAGCACCGGGGCCCTCATTGCCATCCTGGCCTGCATCCTCACACTACTGGGTAAGCCATTTTACCAAAACACATCAGGGCCACAAGCTCCTTCATGTGGCCCCTTGACTGATATCCAGAGAGAGAGAGAGAGAGAGAGAGAGAGAGAGAGAGAGAGAGAGAGAGAGAGAGATCCAGTTACCTCAGGCTCCTGAGAAAACAGAGGTTTGACTGAAAGGTCCCTTTCAAAGCTGCGGTTGTGTTATTACTTCCCCCAATGATCTCTTTGCTTAAAACCATCTCTGTTAGACAGAATGACTCAACATATTTCTGATCTAGGATCAGTTTTGGCTTTTCGATCATAATGAATCAGATTATATGGACAGGGGGGGGGGGGGGGGGGGGGTCTGATCCAAGATCAGCTCTCCTACTCTGACATGCTTTTTGAGTGTCTATCTCTAACGATCATCCTGAATTACCAAAGATATATGAGGCATGGTTATATGATGTTTTTACATTATTCTGCCTCAATGTTCTCTCCTGTTGTTGTGGAGAATACATTGTGTGGCAGCATCCATGTATTTCTGAAGACCTATCCCACATGTTCTTCAGACACCCAACGTTCTTCCTGCCTGTATGGGGCACTGGGTCTGCATCTCACATGGCATCCTATTCCCTTTGTAGTGCACTACTTTTGACCAACCCCCATAGGGCTCTGTTCAAAAGCAGTGCACTACGTAGGGTATAGGGTGCCATGTGAGACGAAGACTAGGATTAGTCCATCTCTGAAAAGCCTCAACTGAGCCTCCATTTTGTGCTAACTAAGCCTTTTCCCTGGGGGTCCAGCCCAGCCTAATCCGTCATGGTCGAGAGCACGGGGCTGGTGGATATGTAGAGAGCCAGGAGAGACAATGTGGAAGGAAACTGAAAATTACAAAAAAAATGTAAATAGGGATTTAACCACCGATGAACTTACTGTGTTGGTCACTTATGGTGCTTGAGTCACACTGGGAGAGAAGCACAAGGCCCCAAGCTAAGCTGTCCCCACAGAGTCACAATGGGAGAGAAGCACAATGCCCAAAGCTAAGCTGTCCCCACTGAGTCACACTGGGAGAGAAGAACAAGGCCCCAAGCTAAGCTGTCCCCACTGAAGCAGTGTGGCATTTCAGAGTTTTTTGTTGTTGTTATTTCCATTCAACACATTCGTCCCGATTCATGGCCCTTTTAATTGCACCTGGCCGAACTCATTTGTGTTCAGTAGGGCAGACTAAATAAAGCATATTTATGTGGCTGAATAATTGTAATGAGGCAAGCTTGGAGTTTCTGTTCTTTTCTGTACTCTCGAGGCAGTCTTAACGAATTTCGGGGGAGCTCCTCAAACAATGACAGCAGCTGTTCCAGAGGTATCTGTGCGGTCACAATACTGCACTGTTGTTCTCTCTACCTTGTAACTCTGGAACCAGAAATAGATAAACCATAAATAGAGAGGTCACGTAAGGTCATCTGACATAAACTCAGCAAAAAAATGAAACTTCCTCTCACTGTCAACTGCGTTTATGTTCAGCAAACTTAACATGTAAATATTTGTATGAACATAAGATTCAACAACTGAGACACAAACTGAAAAAGTTACACAGACATGTGACTAACAGAAATTGAATAATGTGTCCCTGAACAAAGGGGGGGGGGGGGGGGGGGTCAAAATCAAAAGTAATAGTCAGTATCTGGTGTGGCCACCAGCTGCATTAAGTACTGCAGTGCATCTCCTCCTCATGGACTGCATCATATTTGCCAGTTGTTGCTGTGAGATGTTACCCCACTCTTCCACCAAGGCACCTGCAAGTTCCTGGACATCTCTGGGGGGAATGGCCCTCACCCTCCGATCCAACAGGTCCTAGATGTACTCAATCGGATTGAGATCCGGGCTCTTCGCTGGCCATGGCAGAACACTGACATTCCTGTCTTGCAGGAAATCATGCACAGAACGAGCAGTATGGCTGGTGGCATTGTCATGCTGGATGGTCATGTCAGGATGAGCCTGCAGGAAGGGTACCACATGAGGGAGGAGGATGTCATCCCTGTAACGCACAGCATTGAGATTGCATGCAATGACAACAAGCTCAGTCCGATGATGCTGTGACACACCAGAGCAGGACGGACCCTCCACCTCCAAATCGATCCCGCTCCATAGTACAGGCGTCAGTGTAACGCTCATTCCTTCGCCGATAAACGCAAATACGACCATCACCCCTGGTGAGACAAAACCAGACTCGTCAGTGAAGAGCCTTTGTGTCATCCGTTTCGGGAAAGTACCTGCGTAATTGCGCACCCGACTCACTCAGGTGCTTCGCTCTATCACATTTGACATTGTCTGGTAACATTGAGTTAATTTGCACACAAAAAAATCATACAATGATGGAATGACCTGTGTGTTGTCCTGTTTATTGCAGACAGAGAAGAGCTCCAACTTCTTAATCATAGCCTCAATATTTTCCCGCCAATTGAATATAGTTGCGGAGAGTCCCTGTAATCCTAGATTAAGATGATTCAGGCAGGATAAAACATCACCCATATAGGCCAGCACCTGAACACGAGAGTTCAGGGACCTTACTTTAAAAAAGTTAACAATTTTCACTGTAGTATCCAAAACATCTTTCAAGCTGTCAGGTATTCCCTTGGCAGCAAGAGCCTCTTGGTGGATGCTGCAGTGTACCCAAGAGGCGTCGGAAGCAACTGCTTGCACGTGCGTTACCACTCCACTAGGTCTCCCTGTCATGGCTTTTGCGCCATCAGTACAGATACCAACATGAGCAACAGCTACGTTTGGCTACATACGGACCGTTAGTGGAATTCCCGTGAGAGAGTAACAGTTAATGTGATTGGATGTTAATTATTTGACTAGGCTACCTGTATTTGACATTGTGTTGTTATTTCGCTGAACACCAGATAGTTTAATTTTATTTTTGGCAGTGAAACGAGGTTACTCAGATGAGAAAAAAAACTCACCTAAATGTATAGCCCCGTTGGAAAACAGTTTGAAGAATTAAAAAAAAAAAAAATTATAATAATGTATTTAAAAATATATATATATTTAAAATGTGAATCACATTTTTACTTGGCATACCCCCGATGGCATTGCCCGTACCCCTGGGGGAATACCTGCCCCAAACAAACAATAACCCACTCTCAGAGACAACTGGTAAATAGTCCCTTATAGATGAGTTTTTAATTTTTTTATTTTACCAGGTAAGTTGACTGAGAACACATTATCATTTACAGCAACGACCTGGGGAATAGTTTCAGGGGAGAGGAGGGGGGATGAATGAGCCAATTGTAAACTGGGGATGATTAGGTGGCCACGATGGTATGAGGGCCAGATTTGGGAATTTAGCCAGGACACTGGGGTTAACACACCTACTCTTACGATAAGTGCAATGGGATCTTTAATGACCTCAGAGAGTCAGGACACCTATTTAACCTCTCTCGGGTATGTGGGACAAAATCGTCCCACCTAGTCAACAGCCAGTGGAATCGAGTGGCGCGAAATACAAAAACCTTAAAAATGCTATAACTTCAATTTCTCAAACATATTACTATTTTACACCATTTTAAAGACAAGACTCTCGTTAATCTAACCACATTGTCCGATTTCAAAAAGGCTTTACAGCGAAAGCAAAACATTAGATTATGTCAGGAGAGTACCCAGCCAGAAATAATCACACAGCCATTTTTCAAACTAGCATATATGTCACAAAAGCCAAAACCACAGCTAAATGCAGCACTAACCTTTGATGATCTTCATCAGATGACACTCCTAGGACATTATGTTATACAATATATGCATGTTTTGTTCAATCAAGTTCATATTTATATAAAAAAACAGCTTTTTACATTAGCATGTGACGTTCAGAACTAGCAAACACACCAAAAACTTCCGGTGAATTTACTAAATTACTCTTGATAATCGTTTACAAAATACATAACAATTATTTAAAGAATTACAGCTACAGAACTCCTTTATGCAATCGCGGTGTCAGATTTTAAAATAGCTTTTCGGCAAAAGCACATTTTGCAATATTCTGAGTAGATAGCTCGGCCATCAAGGCTAGCTAAACAGACACTCGCCAACATCGAGGCTCAGTATACTCAGAATTACTTGTAGAAAAATTGGATTACCTTTGCTGTTCTTCGTCAGAATGCACTCCCAGGACTTCTACTTCAACCACAAATGTTGTTTTGGTTCAAAATAATCCATAGTTATGTTCAAATATCCTCTGTTTTGTTCGTGCATTCAGGTCCCTATCCGAAGGGTGATGCGCGGACGCATGTCGTGACAAAACAATTCAAAATATTCCATTACCGTACTTAGAAGCATGTCAAACGCTGTTTAAAATCAATTTTTTGGCTATTTTTCTCATAAAATAGGGATAATATTCCAACCGGGCGACGTTGTTTTTGTTCAAAGGCTGAAAGAAAAACATGGCCACTTCTCTGGGCCGCGCATCTCCTGTCTTTGAGCCACCAGCCTGACCACTCACAAACAGCGCTCCTGTACCTAGCCCAGAGACAGCAGAGATCTCATTCCACTTTCTGGTGCCTTCAAAGAGCCTATGGGAGCCTTAGAAATTGTCACGTTACAGCAGAGATCCTGTATTTTTGACAGAGATGCCACAGAAGCACAAGAAATGGTCAGAGAGGGCACTTCCTGTATGGAATCTTCTCAGGTTTTGGCCTGCCATATGAGTTATTTTATACTCACAGACACCATTCAAACAGTTTTATAAACTTTAGAGTGTTTTCTATCCAAATCTACTAATTATATGCATATTCTAGTTTCTGGGAAAGAGTAGTAACCAGTTTAAATCGGGTACGTTTTTTATCCGGCCGTGAAAATACTGCCCCCTACCCTAGAGAGGTTATCGTCCCATCCGAAAGAAGGCACCCCACACAGTGCAGTGTCCCCAATCACTGCCCTGGGGCATTGGGATATTTTGTTTTAGACCAGAGGAAAGAGTGCCTCCTACTGGCCCTCGATATTCCATGATGTCAGTCAGTCAGGTGGCTCGATGCCGGCAGAGACTTCTATTGCATTAACATTGAAGCCTATCTCAGCAGGACCTCACTAAAACCCCGGTTACAGCCCTACCTCTAAAAACTATAATATTGTTATCATAAATGGTCTGCACTTGTATTTATAGCTCTGTCCATGAGTTAAAGAGTGGCTATATTTCTCCAAGCCCCATCCCTCAGCTGTTTACCAAAATCAGTGGTCGGCTGTCGGATTTGTTACTGTTCGAACTGCAGATTGCCCCTTTAAAGTTGCCATTACACCTCAGCAGATTCACATCTGACATTTTTAGGCAACATATTGATGACCATTATAAAGTAATCTATTATTGAACGAATTGGCCAATGAAATGTCAATGGATGACGCTTTCCATTGTCTTTTTAAAAGTGAAGCAAAAACTGTGTCAGTATTTGGTGTGTCAGTCAGACACCCAGTTCCCCAAAAACCAGTGGCCTGTAACAGATAATATACAACAGTGACTGTGTCTCAATCTGTTCCCTTCATTCTGGCTGACAAAGACTGTCATCGTGGTGATTGGTGAGTGTTGACTGGCCCCCATTCAGCTGAAGTACATCATCGCTCTCTTGCAGTGTTGATTTTAGCATGTAAATCTTGGTTGGGCGAATACAATATATATATATATATATTTTTTAGATGCACGCCAGCAAATCCACTACACAACACAACACTAAACAATACATGAATTGCATTTTAACGGTGACAAACGTTGCCCACAAACTGTTAGGGCCTACATAAAGCTGTCCCAACAGCAGAGCTTTACCCTTCAGCACCATGGAGTGAATCCTTACCACCTCTAAACCTGGCTATCAGCAGAGCCTTGTCTGGCAGCAAAACAGTTCATTCAGCCTCATTTACTGCCTTTAAAAAAACATAGCTGATATGGCTGACTTTCTTAAACAAATGCGGTTTCTACTGACAATTGATTTGATTTGAACTATGGCATAAGGGAACGATGAATGGATAAGAGGCAATCCGTAATTTTGATTTAGACATTAATGAGCGAACTAATATAACTATTTGTACACCAACAGAATTCAGAACATGGGCCTTTCTTACAGTATTGTCTTTGTACACTAAGTCAGAACCATAGGATAAACAAAGGTGAATATAATCAGACAATGAAAGCTCTTTTCCATGATGACAATGAAAGCAATATTCGATGATTACATTTCTCTAAAACAGGCAATAGGCTACATGTGTACCACCAAGTTAGAACAGTAGGTGAAATTATGAGGGGGGAAAGGTACCAAATTATTAAGGTGAGGCACATGGGCTACTAACAGCTTACTACACAACATACACTTAGTATCACTTTCTTAGCTACAGTATACATATCTCCTTGGCATATTACATAATTTATACAGCAGCATACAAGACATTTTTAGACCCATTGTGCTGTGCTCACTTAAACAGGAAGGTTCTCCAGATTTATGGGGCTTTTAAGACAACTGGGAACTCTGAAAAAAACAAGGTTGAATCATGATGTCAGTAAACTTCAGGTCGGAGCTCTAGAAAGAGGCCCGAGTTCTCGAATTGGAATTCCGAGTTGGATTACAGTTCAAAACGTATTTTCCCAGTCAGATCCCAGTCAGATCTCGTTTTTTTCAGAGTTTCCAATTGTTTTGAACATGGCAGAAGTCATGCTGGATTGACAGTATGGCCAATGTATTCAACCTTTTCTGGCATATAGTGTATGGCGTGTGAATGTTTATCCCTTTAAGCTTGGAAAAGAGACCCTTACACCCAGACTTGGAGCACACACCCACTCCACCGAATAGCAGGCAGAGGAAGCAAAATAGTGATTGCTTTGCAAGGCTTGCAGTTAGCCACTGATTCCTTCCAAACCACTCATTGTTGAATTTGCGGTTTCCAACTTGTTGTGTAAAATATATGTCCATGAGCACCGATACGTTTTATCTGTAATTTTTCTTCATTTGACAAGGACTGAAAAGGATTTGCCAGTAGATTGTCTACACGATTTATGGTGATAGCTGCTTGATAGCTAAGATTTTGAAAATATAATGTTGACATGATCAGTCCCATCAAAGTTACGGTAGATATAAAGTGATTTGACATCATTTTATCTGTGGCCAATGACCTTGAGCCTTCTTGGATGGGCACTTCTAATGTAAATCTATGGCAACACCCAAGGGGATTTCAACTTTCTAGCTCTCCCTGTAGATTTTGCGGTGACCCACCTGCCCTGAATGACAGGTCGCCACTGCTCTCTTGACATAATATGTCAAACACTCTATTTGTCCTTAAAAGGACCAAGTCTGGGAGAGAGAGAGAGAGAGAGATACAGTTGAAGTCGGAAGTTTACATACACTTAGGTTGGAGTCATCAAAACTCGTTTTTCAACCACTCCACAAATTTCTTGTTAACAAACTATAGTTTTGGCAAGTCAGTTAGGACATCTACTTTGTGCATGACACAAGTAATTTTTCCAACAATTGTTTACAGACAGATGATTTCACTTATAATTCACTGTATCAGAATTCCAGTGGGTCAGAAGTTTCGTACACTAAGTTAAACAGCTTGGAAAATTCCAGAAAATTATGTGATGGCTTTAGAAGCTTCTGATAGGCTAATTGACATCATTTGAGTCAATTGGAGGTGTACCTGTGGATGTATTTCAAGGCCTACCTTCAAACTCAGTGCCTCTTTGCTTGACATCATCGGAAAGTCAAAAGAAATCAGCCAAGACCTCAGAAAAATAATTGTAGACCTCCACAAGTCTGGTTCATCCTTGGGAGCAATTTCCAAATGCCTGAAGGTACCATGTTCATCTGTGCAAACAATAATACGGAAGTATAAACACCATTGGACCACGCATCCGTCATGCCGCTCAGGAAGGAGACGCATTCTGTCTCCTAGAGATGAACGTACTTTGGTGCGAAAACAGCAAAGGACCTTGTAAAGATGCTGGAGGAAACAGGTACAAAAGTATCTATATCCACAGTAAAACGAGTCCTATATCGACATAACTTGAAAGGCCGCTCAACAAGGAAGAAGCCACTGCTCCAAAACCGCCATGAAAAAGCCAGACTATGGTCTGCAACTGCACATTGGGACAAAGATCGTACTTTTTGGAGAAATGTCCTCTGGTCTGATGAAACAAAAATAGAACTGTTTGGCCATAATGACCATCGTTATGTTTGGAGGAAAAAGGGGGTGGTTTGCAAGCCGAAGAACACTATCCCAACCGTGAAGCACGGGGGCGGCAGCATCATGTTGTGGGGGTGCTTTGCTGTAAACTTCCGACTTCAACTGTATATATATGATAGAGAAATATATGAGAGAGAGAGATAAGAGAGAGAGATGAGAGATATGAGAGATATGAGAGCGAGAGCGATGAGAGAGAAATATGAGAGAGAGAGAGAGATGAGAGAGAGCGATATGAGAGAGAGAGCGATATGAGAGAGATAGAGATATGAGATAGAGAGAGACATGAGAGAGAGCGATATATGAGAGAGGTATGAGAGAGAGATATGAGATATAGAGAGAGATGTGAGACTGAGAGAGAGATGTGAGACTGAGAGAGATATGAGATGGAGAGAGATATGAGAGAGAGCGATATGAGAGAGAGATAAGATGAGAAAGAAGGAGAGAATGGAACAACATATGGCAGAATCTTGCCTCCATCACCCATGCTCACAAACACAAAGGAAGTCCTCATTCATGTTGTATGTCATTGTGCTAAACGTTATTATTTTCAGTTTATTGAAAGAGAGAGAGAGAGAGATAGAGAGAGAGAGACTAACAGTAGCTTGGCTCATTATATAAAATGTCGATGACAATGGGCCCGCTGCTAATGATTCCTCTTGTTGTCTCATTGATTTTGCAAGATGGATTGTTTTCTCAATTCAATTACGGAAAATTGGGCATAATGTTCAATTGATTTACCGCACATTTTGCCCATTCTTCTTTGGCTGAATTGCCGTGTTGCTGTGCCTTAAGTGAGGCCTGCCACGTGCAATTTGTACCACTACTGTTGAATCAGTGCACAGGTCCTTTTGTGGCACGTTTAATTTTCTATATATAGAAGTGGTGTATCTGGTACAAAATACATGTTTATTTTGTGTACACACAGTCGTCTATTAAGTCAATGCCACAAAGCGTGACCGACGAAGCGTGCAATCTGTAAAACCACAGTTGAATGAGTGTGCATGGGGTCCTTATGATACGTTCATAATCGAAATACAACATCTATTCAACCGTCGGTAAATGTAGATGTATTAGGAGTCGTATCTGTTTTTATTTTGTTTATTTTTATATAACCTTTATTTAACAACATAAGTAAATTGAGAACCAATTCTCATTTACATTAACGACCTGGCCAACAGGCATGAATTGCAACGGTGAACTGGACAACACACAATACCACTGAAAATACAGAAAACACAATATACAGATGAAAGGTACTTATCGATCAAATATCAGACAAAGATTGGTTCATTTTGATAGACATATTAGGGGTATCTGACACAAAATGCATATTTAAGAAGGAGTACATTTGTTTATTCAGTCAGTGTTACAAGCTGTGTTCATTTGTTTACTGTACCCAGCAGTCTTTTCAATTGAATGGAACAACATATGGCAGAATCTTTTCTCCAGCACCCATGCTCACAAACACAAAGGAAGTCCTCATTCATGTCGTATTTCATTACTCTAAACGTTATTATTTTCAGTTCAGCGCTTGTCCAAATTCATTTATTTGTATTTATTGTGTGCATAATGGACAGTAGGACAAAGAATGACCAAACAATACCCCTTCAAGGTTTCATTATAATAACCAAACAATACCCCTCAAGGTTTCATTATAATGACCAAACAATACCCTCAAGGTTTCATTATAATAACCAAACAATACCCCTCAAGGTTTCATTATAATGACCAAACAATACCCCTCAAGGTTTCATTATAATAACCAAACAATACCCCTCAAGGTTTCATTATAATGACCAAACAATACCCTCAAGGTTTCATTATAATAACCAAACAATACCCTCAAGGTTTCATTATAATGACCAAACAATACCCCTCAAGGTTTCATTATAATAACCAAACAATACCCCTCAAGGTTTCATTATAATAACCAAACAATACCCCTCAAGGTTTCATTATAATAACCAAACAATACCCTCAAGGTTTCATTATAATAACCAAACAATACCCCTCAAGGTTTCATTATAATGACCAAACAATACCCCTCAAGGTTTCATTATAATAACCAAACAATACCCCTCAAGGTTTCATTATAATAACCAAACAATACCCTCAAGGTTTCATTATAATAACCAAACAATACCCCTCAAGGTTTCATTATAATAACCAAACAATACCCTCAAGGTTTCATTATAATAACCAAACAATACCCTCAAGGTTTCATTATAATAACCAAACAATACCCCTCAAGGTTTCATTATAATAACCAAACAATACCCCTCAAGGTTTCATTATAATGACCAAACAATACCCCTCAAGGTTTCATTATAATAACCAAACAATACCCCTCAAGGTTTCATTATAATAACCAAACAATACCCCTCAAGGTTTCATTATAATGACCAAACAATACCCCTCAAGGTTTCATTATAATAACCAAACAATACCCCTCAAGGTTTCATTATAATGACCAAACAATACCCCTCAAGGTTTCATTATAATAACCAAACAATACCCCTCAAGGTTTCATTATAATGACCAAACAATACCCCTCAAGGTTTCATTATAATAACCAAACAATACCCTCAAGGTTTCATTATAATAACCAAACAATACCCCTCAAGGTTTCATTATAATAACCAAACAATACCCCTCAAGGTTTCATTATAATAACCAAACAATACCCCTCAAGGTTTCATTATAATAACCAAACAATACCCTCAAGGTTTCATTATAATAACCAAACAATACCCCTCAAGGTTTCATTATAATAACCAAACAATACCCTCAAGGTTTCATTATAATAACCAAACAATACCCCTCAAGGTTTCATTATAATGACCAAACAATACCCCTTTATTCTTAGAACCCTTTATTATTCTTAGTACCCTTTATTATTCTTAGAACCCTTTATTCCAAGCTGGAAAGTGGCACCAACATTTCTATGCATACATTGCCTCACTACCTCTGGGTCTTTTTTTGCCCCTCTCCTCTCCTCCTCCTCCTCATCTCCCCCTCCTCCTCCTCCTCATCTCTGTCTCCTCTCCTCCTCCTCATCTCCCTCTCCTCTCCCTCTCCTCTCCTCCTCTCCCTCTCCTCTCCTCCTCCTCATCTCCCTCTCCTCTCCTCTTCCTCCTCATCTCCCTCTCCTCTCCTCTTCCTCCTCATCTCCCTCTCCTCTCCTCTTCCTCCTCATCTCCCTCTCCCCTCCTCCTCATCTCCCTCTCCTCTCCTCCTCATCTCCCTCTCCTCTCCTTACTTCCCCATCATCACCCACTCTCCCTCCTCCTCCCCATCTCCCTCTCCTCCTCCCCATCTCCGTCTCCTCTCCTCTTCCTCCTCATCTCCCTCTCCTCATCTCCCTCTCCCCCTCCTCCTCCTCCTCATCTCCCTCTCCTCATCATCTCCCTCTTCTCTCCTCATCTCCCTCTCCTCTCCTCCTCCTCTCCTCTCCTCATCTCCATCTCCCTCTCCCCCTCCCCCTCCTCCTCCTCCTCCTCATCTCCCTCTCCTCTCCTCCTCCTCCTCATCTCCCCCTCCTCCTCATTTCTGTCTGCTCTCCTCCTCATCTCTGTCTCTTCTCCTCCTCCTCATCTCCCTCTCCTCTCCACTCCTCCTCCTCCGCTGTTGCCTTGCGAAGACGTAGAGTGATGTGACCAAACACCCCACCCTCCACATCCACCCTCCACCCTCTGCTTGTTTAGCCCAGGGAGGTGGTACAGTGCCTGGGGATGAGGTATGGGTTGGGCAGCTTCCATATTTTAGCCTGGCGGTGGCAGCGTTAAAGGATGGATCATTAGACGTTTGCCTCCCCTTCCTTGCTTGCTCACTCAGCAGCGACGGGTGTTATTTTCAGCTCTGGGAGTATAGATCTGACTCTGATGGCGAGATGAGGGGTCTTGGCAGGCAGTTTCTCTAACCCCCGATGGGTGGACTGTGACTGTGTCTCGGGGAGTGTGTGTGTGTGTGTGACACAGAGATGTGTGTGTATCTGTTAATGTTTGTGTGTGCATGTGTTCGACGAGGGGAGATGTATAGCATAAGCTTTAAATGCAAGCAGCTGTGGATATGTGTGCACAGCCCATGTCGTCAACTGCTCAACAATGGAGTGTGCAGTGCGGCAATAGTATATTAGTCTTTAAAGGGGTATTTCATGCAAAATCTATATTTGGGTCACTTTACCCTTACCTTGAGTTGTGTCTGCAGGCCCATGGTGACAGAGTCCACAATAATCCATTATTTACTTCAGGCTGGAGTTAATATATTGGCATCGTCAGATTTCATGAATGGAAACAGCTGAACCAAACCTGCACTGCAACGCAAAACTTCCTCAAAAACACTTTCCCTTTAAGTTGGTGTGCTGTTTGATTTTGGTATAACCTAGAGCATGTCCCTTCAACTTTGCTTTTGGCATTTTACGAGTAAATTGGTTTATATTGTTTAAGACTTTTTTTAATTTTACGATAAAACTTTTCTATCTTGTCAAAAGGTACCATCGAAAATAGAGAAAGAGAGAGGTCCTACGTTGACATGCTATGCTACGTTGACATGCTATGCTACGTTGACATGCTTTGCTACGTTGACATGCTTTGCTACGTTGACATGCTTTGCTACGTTGACATGCTATGCTACGTTGACATGCTTTGCTACGTTGACATGCTATGCTACGTTGACATGCTATGCTACGTTGACATGCTACGTTGACATGCTTTGCTACGTTGACATGCTATGCTACGTTGACATGCTTTGCTACCTTGACATGCTATGCTACGTTGACATGCTTTGCTACGTTGACATGCTTTGCTACGTTGACATGCTATGCTACGTTGACATGCTATGCTACGTTGACATGCTATGCTACGTTGACATGCTTTGGGGGCCGCACTTGGACCGTTTGCTTTTTTAGGGGTGGCTGCTTTATGACTGGCATATACTCCTGTATTATTACTCAGATAGACATATGCTGTGCTCATTTCAAGGATTTAGCGCTGGCCTGCCCAGGGTAAGCAGCTTGTGGGAGCAGCCAACTGCATGGGGACACTCACCGACTGCCCCCCACACAAATGGCACCCTATTCCCTATATAGTGCACTACTTTTGACCAGGGCTCATAGGGCTCTGGTCAAAAGTAGGGCACTACAGTATATAGGAATTAGGGTACCATTTGCGACACAGCCACTGTTAAACCCTGATATGTAAACAGGTTTGTCTGGTTGTTTATCTCTGTGTGTGCACGTTCCAACAACACGTGCGGGCCAATAGCATATTTCCCAAAATCTAAATCTTGCGAATCTCGTGAAGCCATTTGGGAGTCCATTGAAGGTAGATGGAGATAATTTTGGATATGTCAAGCTAAACCAGAAGTAAACCTGAAATATCCTGAAATCAACCTGAAATAACCTGAAATCATCCTGAAATCAACTTGAAATCAACCTGAAATCAACCTGAAATCATCCTGAAATCAACCTGAAATCAACCTTGAAATAACCTTAACTCAGGACTGTGGTGACTAACACTTTTTCCAGAGAGTGAGAGGGGGGGGGGGGGGGGGGGGGGGGGTCTGAAAACCCAGTGAATAACATTGGCTTATTGTAATAAATCTAACACAGGTAGTATCTACCCATGGTTCCGTTCTCCACCACTACTGGCCCTGTGTCTCTATCCATCAAATTATTTCTCAGAGCTTGCCTCCCAGGGTCTTGTTTATGGGGTTGTTGATTTGGTTAAGGGTCGTGTTGATGGGGTTAAGGGTCGTGTTGATAGGGTTAAGGGTCTTGTTGATGGGGTTAAGGGTCGTGTGGATGGGGTTAAGGGTCGTTGATAGGGTTAAGGGTCTTGTTGATAGGGTTAAGGGTCGTATTGATGGGGGTAAGGGTCGTATTGATGGGGGTAAGGGTCGTGTGGATGGGGGTAAGGGTCGTGTGGATGGGGTAAGGGTCGTGTGGATGGGGGTAAGGGTCGTGTGGATGGGGTAAGGGTCGTATAGATGGGGTAAGGGTCGTATGGATTGAGTAAGGGTCGTGTTGACGGGGGTAAGGGTCGTGTTGACGGGAATAAGGGTCGTGTTGACGGGAATAAGGGTCGTGTTGACAGGCATAAGGGTCGTGTTGGTAGTGTTAAGGGTCGTTTTAATAGGGTTAATGGTCGTATGGATGGGGCTAAGGGTCTTGTTGATAGGGTTAATGGTTGTGTTGATACCGTAAAGGGTCTTGTTGATAGGGATAAGGGTCGTGTTGTTAGGGTTAACAGTCGTGTTGTTAGGGTTAAGGGTCATGTTGTTAGGGTTAATGGTCGTGTTAGGGTTAAGGGTCGTGTTGTTAAGGTTAAGGGTCGTGTTGATGGGTGTAAGGGTCTTGTTGATAGTGCTATGGGTTGTGTTGTTAGGGTTAAGGGTCGTGTTGATGGGGTAGGTTCGTGTTGATGGGGGTAGGATCGTGTTGATGGGGGTAGGATCGTGTTGATGGGGGTAGGATTGTCTTGATGGGGGTAGGATCGTGTTGATGGGGGTAGGATTGTGTTGATGGGGGTAGGATCGTGTTGATGGGGGTAGGATCGTGTTGATGGGGGTAGGATCGTCTTGATGGGGGTAGGATCGTGTTGATGGGGGTAGGATCGTGTTGATGGGGGTAGGATCGTGTTGATGGGGGTAGGTTCGTGTTGATGGGGGTAGGATCGTGTTGATGGGGTAGGATCGTGTTGATGGGGGTAGGATCGTGTTGATGGGGGTAGGTTCGTGTTGATGGGGGTAGGATTGTCTTGATGGGGGTAGGATCTTGTTGATGGGGGTAGGATCGTGTTGATGGGGGTAGGATCTTGTTGATGGGGGTAGGATCTTGTTGATGGGGGTAGGATTGTCTTGATGGGGGTAGGATTGTCTTGATGGGGGTAGGATCGTCTTGATGGGGGTAGGATCGTGTTGATGGGGGTATGTTCGTGTTGATGGGGGTAGGTTCGTGTTGATGGGGGTAGGATCGTGTTGATGGGGGTAGGATCGTGTTGATGGGGGTAGGTTCGTGTTGATGGGGGTAGGATCGTGTTGATGGGGGTAGGATCGTGTTGATGGGGGTAGGATCGTCTTGATGGGGGTAGGATCGTGTTGATGGGGGTAGGATCGTGTTGATGGGGGTAGGATCGTGTTGATGGGGGTAGGATCGTGTTGATGGGGGTAGGATCTTGTTGATGGGGGTAGGATCTTGTTGATGGGGGTAGGATCTTGTTGATGGGGGTAATATCGTGTTAATGGTAGTACGGGTCGTGTTGATGGGAGTACGGGTCGTGTTGATAGGGTTAAGGGTTGTGTTGATATTAAGGGTCCTTAACTCACACAGGTGGCAGACAGACCTGTCTTAACATTGCCAGTATTTTTCAGTGTACAACCCAAAATTCTGAAGGAACACCTTTGTACTGTATAAGTCCACAATGGTCCTGGACAGAATTGCGATGGCTCTGTTTAGTTTGATGATAAATGTTTCCCCAATGATATTCATTGGCATACCATTTTTTCTTTGTCTAATCATGATTAACTCATCTTGGTACTCTGCCCTTTGTTGATAGGGATGCTGACTGCCTTTTTCTCTCTGTCTCTCCCTCTGTCTCCCCCTTTCTCTCTCTCTCTCTCTCTCTCAATTCAATTTCAATTTAAGGGCTTTATTGGCATGGGAAACATATGTTAACATTGCCAAAGTGAAGTAGATAATAAACAAAAGTGAATTAAACAATAAAAATTAACAGTACACATTACACTCACAGAAGTTCCAAAAGAATAAAGACATTTTAAATGTCATATTATGTCTATATAAAGTGTTGTAACGATGTGAAAATAAAGGGAAAATAAATAAACATAAATATGAGTTGTATCAATGGTGTTTGTTCTTCATTGGTTGTCCTTTTCTTGTGGCAACAGGTCACAAATCTTGCTGCTGTGATGGCACACTGTGGTATTTCACCCAGTAGATATGGGAGTTTATAAAAAATTGGGTTTGTTTTCAAATTCTTTGTGGATCTGCGTAATCTGAGGGAAATATGTGTCTCTAATATGGTCATACCTGTCTCTCTCTCTCTCTCTCTGTCTCCCTCTCTCCACAGTGCTGGTCCTGTTGATCGTCACCATGCAACGACGGAGGAAGAAGGAACCCTTGATCCTGGACGAGGAGCGTGATGTGCGCGAGAACATTGTGCGCTACGACGATGAGGGCGGCGGCGAGGAGGACACCGAGGCCTTCGACATGGTCGCTCTGCGCAACCTCAACGTAGTCCGCGAGAGCGGCAGCAAGAACCGCCGTGACGTCACCCCAGAAGTGCCCACCCTCTTCTCGTCTTCCCGGCCACCGCCGGACAACGGCATCTTCCGCGAGTTCATCTGGGACCGGCTGAAGGAGGCCGACGTGGACCCGTCAGCGCCGCCCTACGACTCACTGCAGACGTACGCCTTCGAGGGAAGCGGCTCAGCCGCAGAGTCCCTCAGCTCGCTGGATTCGCTGAGCATAGACTCAGAGCAGAACTACGACTACCTTAGCGACTGGGGGCCACGCTTCAAGAAACTGGCAGACCTCTATGGCCACAGCAACGGAGGCAACCTCTTCGCCTCTTAGCCCTCGGTCGAGCCCCGCCGAACCATCAGCGTGGACAACAGAACAAACAAGTGAAGGAAACGGAAGGATATGAATAAGGATACAAGAAAGGAAATTTTAGATGACGATAGGATGATGCTGTACTCTGAGAGGACATTTGATTGGTGTGTATAAATGCATCAATGTGGGCTGAGAATAAACTGTAGGATGGTGGATTACCATTCAAAATGTTTTTTTTGGGCACTCTGCACACTGGCTGGATTTTTCAAACAAAGACATTTTGGAGATTTTGTTAGTAAATGTTTTAACATGATGGAAATGATGCAAAGCTTAAACCGTTGGGACGGTCTCCAGACCCGTTGGAAGAACCTCAACGCACAAATGTCCAGACTTTCTCATGTCACAATGATGTTCAAACGGGACGAGAATTGAACCGATATCTATGCTTCAGTGGTGTTACAACAGTGACATTTCAAGTACAACATCTTGTCATGGTGAAATGAACAGCCTGACCTCTTCAACTGGCCCTGTAGTCTGTCCCAGGGTTCACTATGATCTGTAACATTTGTTTCAAACTGATATTTAGAGGTTCACAGCTTTGCTGTAAAACCTATTGTTATTCTTAGATTATAATGTTTTCCTTGACATGGTAAAATAACTCAAGCATAGATTGATAACTTTTGTTCGAATTTGGCACACAGAAACTAGAGGCCATGAGTAACTTGGTCTAAAAGAATGGTACTGATTGACCTATAGGTAGCGCTGTTATACACAGTCTCACTTAAACCCTCATATCTGCCGCCCAGTTTGACCTACAGACTTTAAACTTTGTATGTAGGTGTCTTTCCTCATGCTGAACAAATTTACCTCAAGGACCCATAAGGCCAGCCAGGATACATTTTCCTTAATCTTGGACATTTTGGAAAACCTTTGAAAAACGTATACTCACGATAAAAATAACATAAATAAGGGATTGGTTAACAGATGGCTGAGTAATTATTAAATCTAGAAATCTGATTTACGTGTCCATTTAAATCCTTTCAATGTGTAACTTCTTAAGGTCATCAAAGACATTACCATGATGAACCATGTTAAGTTTGGCATTGATATCGTAAAGGCCAAATGTAGCTGTTTTTATATCAATATCAAAGAATTTCTTGTTAACAATTAAATACCTTACTGTAATAGTTTTCCATTGAAATGACCAACAATAGCTTTTTAGCAAATAACTATTTCTCAAGCAAGAAGGATTTTCTGGGAGTGGTGTAAGTGGGGATGGGAAAACTCAAAACTAGCTGTTATTGGCAGAGAGGTTTGGAACTCTTTGTTATTGGTTTATTAACCAATTTACCGCCTGGTGATATCACCAGGAGGTAAATTGAACTCCCACCCATGCAAACCTGCTGATTAGAACGTTCAGTGTAGATTGTATTTTCAAAAGATGGCAGAGTTATTGACAAATAAAAAATTGGATTTAACAAAAAAATTTTTACTGCAAATATATTCCACAGTGGCCTATCAACGTGAAACTATTATTGACATCCCTAAAATGAACCACACTGAATTATTATTACCAACTCATTCTTTTCATATGTAACACTAATGCTCAAAACCACATTCTCCTCATAAAACCATACGTAACTTTCACTCCATATTTTGATTGCTCTTAAAGGAAGATAGTTCCTACATGATAGAGTGCTTTGTTATTCAATTGATCTTCTGTCCTTTGTCATCCTGTGAACCCTGTTCATTGCTGCTGGCAGGCAGTTATATTTATGGAACAGATTCACAAAACAGGATAACTCCTTATGGATTTTACAGCAGGTTTTCATCAATGGTGGATTTGATCAATTCAGGCTTACTCTGGTCCATATTCAGTAGGGCTCACCGTAGCAACGTTTTTTGAAACAGAAAACAGAAATGGGTGTTTCTTATTCAACCGGTAATCCAGTAGTCTCTGTCCCTTTTCTTCCATTTGGTGCCTAACGAACACGGTCATGATCTACAATCCTATAACGGTATCTAGACACCTGTCCGATTTTTGTCCGCTCTCACGCTCAAGTTCCGAATGAACATGCTTAGATTGGCACAATGCCTCTGAAGTTCCGAATGAACATGCTTAGATTGGCACAATGCCTCTGAAGTTCCGAATGAACATGCTTAGAGTGTCACAATGCCTCTGAAGTTCCGAATGAACATGCTTAGATTGGCACAATGCCTCTGAAGTTCTGAATGAACATGCTTAGATTGGCACAATGCCTCTGAAGTTCTGAATGAACATGCTTAGATTGGCACAATGCCTCTGAAGTTCCGAATGAACATGCTTAGATTGGCACAATGCCTCTGAAGTTCCGAATGAACATGCTTAGATTGGCACAATGCCTCTGAAGTTCCGAATGAACATGCTTAGATTGGCACAATGCCTCTGAAGTTCTGAATGAACATGCTTAGATTGGCACAATGCCTCTGAAGTTCCGAATGAACATGCTTAGATTGGCACAATGCCTCTGAAGTTCCGAATGAACATGCTTAGAGTGTCACAATGCCTCTGAACGATGTAGCAGGGAGGGTGAGATAAGGCAAAGAGACTGGGGTTGGGGGGGTAGCGATGAGGAAAACACTATAATGTCAGAGCATGGAAACCTTGTAAACATCTGCAGTGAATGCACCGTATGGGTAAGTTCAAAATGTAAAGCTGTTGTGATTGTTTTATCTATCCTATGAGGTGTTCTAGCAACCATGATGGTTAAAATTGTTTTCAGTAGTTTTTTTTTTCTTCATGGAAACATAGCTGTAACAGCTTTGGAAAATACAGTTAGTGTTGGAAAAGATTTACAGCAAAGCTGTGGGCACTTGTAAAAATACCAAGCCAAGGAGAATGTCAACTGTTATTTTGCATGCAGTGAGTAGAAATGGAACTGTAGGAAATCCAGGATGGAAAAGCAAGTAAAAAACAGCAGGGAGACAAAACAAATCTAGTTTTTGGTTAAGAGCTCTGATGTGGCCTTATACATTTGATGCTCATTAGTTGGAGAAAACATTACACCATAAATGGAACCAACACAGTTCTGCATATCCTTTTTCACACTATCGTGCTGACCCAAACCGTACAATGTTGGCAATATATTTTTCTCATTGTCCCATTTCAACAGTTTCATCAACTATAGTGGATGTGTAACACACCACCCCCATGCATATAGTTCAATAGTACAGTAAAATGTTACTTAAATCCAACAGGTATAATGAAGTACAATGCAGTCCAAATGCATTTATCGAGAGCAACAGCATAAGCACCTGCTAAAACCCCCCTTATAATATCTTCAGTTTCAGCTCATAACGATCTTGATTTATTATCAGCTATTTTGAGGCTGTTGAAAAAATGTATGCCTACAAATATCTAAAGTTGATTATAAACGTATAATATATGTTTTATTATATTATTCTTTACTATAATAAATCGTTAAACTGTTGGCTTGAAGTGTTACCAGAAATGAGGAAGACATGTGCCTATACTTCTTTAAACAGCCATCCACAGTACAGTATTTGAGTTACATAAAAACAATAAAACCTTTAATAGGATTCTTTTCAGTTAGAAAAACACATTTAATGAATACCTTTGGGTTTTCAATGAATGCATTTTAGCTAATCTCTACCACAACTGATAATTAAGTAATTCTGCTTCCAAAGTGATGATAATGAAGATTGAGGTTATTTTCTTTAGTAATGGTTGTCATCGTTAAGGAAACATAATTATTTGTTAACTGCCTTGCTAAATGGAATTTTAAAGAGATATCGAAATCTCGTCAGGCCTGGCTCAAAGTTCTAATAAATATACTGTTTAATTAAGCAGATTGCCAGAGATCATCTGTACTTGGATGAGACCGAAAGGGAGAGACTTTGCTTTACCACAAAAATGAGTGTATACAAAAAGATATATACACAAATTAAAACTATCGTCAATAATATTATGAGTTTGTTCTATATTTCTTTGGTATAGAAAGTTGGATTTTATCCATGAAGCATTTCATTTGCACCCATTCTTAGTTGTTGTTCTTGTTATGGTATTAGAATACTGCAAACCCTTAGGTTATAGTGGAGACTTAAGGTGTGGATGTCTTCATGTCATATATCCCACCTGTACAGCTGTAGGTACATTATTACTTGTGAGGGACGTACTAAATTACTAGAAACAGAAATAGCCCCGTTTCAGACACTGATTTGATGCATAATCACTTTTTCTGAATGGCAGCAAATACTGTAACGGTGGGTCCTGACAGTACCTTTACGGTCTTTCAAAAAAGTCAAAAATGTCAGCTTGTCCCACATGATAATTGATGCCACGAAATATTGATGTCATAATTCTTTTTTTTTTAAAGAACTTAAGCATTTAGGAGTACCTGCACGTCTCGTTTATTGGCTTATTTTTTTTTTTCTATTTTATATTATGTAAACAACTTTGTGATTATTTGGTTGATGTTTTTCTTTTTTTTTTCTTTTTTACGAAAGCATTGTATGTACGAACGGCTTGTTTTCACTCTGATCTGAGGAATATGACACCCGGTGAATATCAAAGTGGCCTTGCCTGTTAGGAAAAGAGAAAATGGACAACTGGTGTCAAGTGACTGATAAGGTGTTCACATGAGGGTATCCTCGGTCTCAGCGTAGACTGACGACATTCTGAACCCCAACACAACTCAACACTACTCAGCAGACAATCACTGCTCTGTTCCCCCCCCCCCCCCCCCAGCCCAGCCAGTCTTGTGTATTTGTGCATAGAGAGAGGAAACTGAAACTCACATTTTTTTTGTAAAGGAAATGTAAAGGAAATGCCGACAATGGCTCTTGACTGTAAGTCACCCGTTCAACTTTCAATAAAGTCATAAATATTGTTTCATTCTAGAGTTTTTGTCTCAAGGAAGTAACTTTTCACATTGCACCCTAACATTTCTTGAGGTTCACTTGCATACCGACTAGCTCTCACAGTCTCACGTCAGAATTAGACCATGTTTCTTATTAAAGTCAAATTTTGAGGGTAGTTGCAAATGTCAAATATCGATTTGTTTAAGGTTAAGTTTATCCATTATATCTGAAATCTTAAGGTTAGGCATTAACTCTGAATGGTTAAGGTAAGGGTTAAGATTTGGGATAGGCTTAAAACTAAAATCTCATAAATGACTTTCTATCACTGGATTCGAACTTGCAACCTTTGGAATTAGAGCAAAACCCAAACCTATTTGAAGGTAACAGCGCTCACTGCTGCCCCTAGTGGCTGGTTTCCACATCATCTCCCGACGTCCTCAGACATGGATGGACGTCGAATACTGACTTGTATCACGGGTGACCTGGGTGTGAATACAGTATTTCATTGCATCCATTGGTGAAGACTCAAACAGTTTGCTGGAAGCATGAGCAGTAAGTGATTTATAAATGGTAAAATATGTTTTGTAGAGGGCTATTGGCTTACACACAAATCATCTCAATAATAGCTTAAAAGAAAACCAGACGTGCGAATTAACACACAGATGTAGAATAACCTAGTTCATAGGCCTAACCTCATGGATACAGTAGCCTTTGTTTTTATCTCTGACTGCAAATGTAATCATTGCTGCTGCAGCGAGTTGATTGCTATGACATGTTTGTGTTTTGTGCCTCACAACCGACCATGATTGCAATCAATCTTGACATAGGAGATACACTTGTTCAAAACAACACCAGTGAATAACTGCATTATTGTCTTGATATGAAACTATTATTTTAGATAATGGTAGATTCTTTCCTACTCACAGTCACTTCCTCGCATACTTACTGAAAAAAGTACAATTTTTATTTAAAAAATTGTATTCATTACATCAGACACATCACTCTGACAGACTACTATTGATTACACCATCCTTCTGATAGACTGCTATTGATTACACCAGACACTCTGATATACTACTATTGATTACAGCATCAGTCTGATAGACTACTATTGATTACAGCATCAGTCTGATAGACTACTATTGATTACACCATCACTCTGATAGACTACTATTGATTACACCATCACTCTGATAGACTACTATTGATTACACCAGACACCATCACACTGATAGACTACTATTGATTACACCAGACACTCTGATAGACTACTATTGATTACAGCATCAGTCTGATAGACTACTATTGATTACACCATCACTCTGATAGACTACTATTGATTACACCAGACACTCTGATAGACTACTATTGATTACACCATCACTCTGATAGACTACTATTGATTACACCATCACACTGATAGACTACTATTGATTACACCATCACTCTGATAGACTACTATTGATTACACCATCACTCTGATAGACTACTATTGATTACACCAGACACTCTGATAGACTACTATTGATTACAACATCACTCTGATAGACTACTATTGATTACACCATCACTCTGATAGACTACTATTGATTACACCATCACACTGATAGACTACTATTGATTACACCAGACACTCTGATAGACTACTATTGATTACACCATCACTCTGATAGACTACTATTGATTACACCAGACACCATCACACTGATAGACTACTATTGATTCCACCTGACACCAGCACACTCACAGACAACAATTCATACTAGTCATTCTGTTGGGTGGCTGCATGTCCCTCCTCAGTCCTCACCCTCCCTTTTCTCAATTTACCCCTGAGCAGGCAATCTATGTAGCCGTGACTTTTTCTTCATTATCGATTCTCTTGCAGAATTGGATATATGATTTTATACGTTAAATGAAATTGCTTTAAGAAAAATCAAATTATTCGGGCTAAGGGCCTTAGGAAAAACTCATTAAAAAGGCAACGATAATTAAGCAAGTGATGGCCATTTTACACCTAGGCAACAGGAGGGTACTGTAGTGCGTTGACCTATGTTGAAAACATACTGAAAACAACTCACTGACTTTGATATGAAGCCAGAACATGTTTGTCTTTTAAAGGTAATATTCTGGCCTAGTGATCAGTGCATCGTTTCACAAGATGGCCAGTTCTACTATAAGAATACTGAAAGGAGGCTCAACTGTGGGGTAAGAGACAGACAGACGGACAGAGACTCCAGACACTAAACTTTAATCAGAATCAACCGCACTCATCACTTCAAATGTAATATCACCTCTGTCCCCAAAGTCTGCTCTCAATATGAAAAACAGATGGGCTCTAAGAGACCCCCTTGAGTCTCCAAGCCAATCAAGACTTGGGGAGAAAAGTGCCAGAAGGATCCCCAAAACTTACTAGGGGTACAGGGAGCAATCAGGGACACACAGCGCTATCAGCACCTCAATCTGATTTACTGCAGATTAGTCCTGGCAGGCCCCTGGCTTCTAACCATGGGAGTGGGGTGGGTTGAGGGCACTCCATGTGGTTGGTATTGTGTCCACAAATCAAGTACAAATTACCTTTTGGGCCGAGAAACTTTCAGAGAGAGTGTAGGATGACTCAGCTGGAATCCAATATAGTGCTTCAATCATCTGAAACCTGTCAGAGGGTTTAAAGGTTTAGAGTCGTCTTCTCTATCTCATCACAAGTTCCTGTGGTGGTGATGGGGGTGGTGGTTACTCCTGTGGTTTACTCCTGTGGTGGTTACTCCTGTGGAGGTTACTCCTGTGGTGGTTACTCCTGTGGTGGTTACTCCTGTGGTGGTTACTCCTGTGGGTTACTCCTGTGGAGCTTACTCCTGTGGAGGTTACTCCTGTGGTGGTTACTCCTGTGGTGGTTACTCCTGTGGTGGTTACTCCTGTGGTGGTTACTCCTGTGGTGGTTACTCCTGTGGTGGTTACTCCTGTGGGTTACTCCTGTGGTGGTTACTCCTGTGGAGCTTACTCCTGTGGTGGTTACTCCTGTGGTGGTTACTCCTGTGGTGGTTACTCCTGTGGGGTTACTCCTGTGGTGGTTACTCCTGTGGTGGTTACTCCGGGTGGTGGGGGGGTGGTTAGCGGGGGGTGCGGGGGCTGAGTGGGGTGGTGGTTGGGGAAGTGGTTATTGATGGGGTGGTGATTGGGGGGATGTTATTGATGGGGTGGTGATTGGGGGAGTGGTTATTGATGGGGTGGTGATTGGGGGGCTGTTATTGATGGGGTGGTGATTGGGGGAGTGGTTATTGATGGGGTGGAGATTGGGGGGAGTGGTTATTGATGGGGTGGTGGTTGGGGGAGTGGTTATTGATGGGGTGGTGGTTGGGGGGCTGTTATTGATGGGGTGGTGATTGGGGGAGTGGTTATTGATGGGGTGGTGATTGGGGGAGTGGTTATTGATGGGGTGGTGATTGGGGGAGTGGTTATTGATGGGGTGGTGATTGGGGGAGTGGTTATTGATGGGGTGGTGATTGGGGGGCTGTTATTGATGGGGTGGTGGTTGGGGGGGCTGTTATTGATGGGGTGGTGATTGGGGTGGTATTAAAGATAGCTGGTCTTTTTTAAGATGGGGGGAGGGTTATGGCTTGCGAACTGGTTGACTGTAGGTCCCCCTTACAGCTATAAATCCATTCTGTCAGAGTTCTTGTTGTGTTGTGTTTATAGAGCCATCAACATGCTGGGTGGTGGTTATAACTAAATCTACTGTAGTACTGAAGATGTGATGGCCTAGCTAGCAGAATATTTGGTACCCTTTCACCAGGTGAAAACCTGACGGCAACATAAAATCAACATTACATTTTGGTATCTGATTGAACACAAACAATAATTCACCTTGAAATCAAAATAAACTTTCATTGATATGGGACTAAAATCTACATTAGAAAACGCAACCAAACAGACTTTTTCTTTTTACATTGATAGAAAGTTGAAATAACAAATAAATAATATACTTTGTATGTACAGGAAACTGCCAAAATGAAGCAAACACACTATTGAAAGAAGGTGCTTCCACACAGGTGTTGTTCCTGAGTTAATTAAGCAATTAAAACACACTGTCATGCTTAGGGTCATGTATAAAATGCTGGACAGGCTGAGTTGCCCATTATTTTGGCTACCATGGCTAGAAGAGATATCAGTGACTTTGAAAGAGGCAGAAGCTTCAGTGACAAAGACTGCTTTAAGGATTAGCCCCTTGTCACGCCCTGACCTGAGAGAGCCGTTTGTCTCTGTTTAGTTAGGGCGGGGTGTGATATGGAGTCGGCATTCTATGTATTTATATTTCTATGTTTTGGCCAGGTATGGTTTCCAATCAGAGGCAGCTGTCTATTATTGTCTCTGATTGGGAACCATACTTAGGCAGCCTTTTCCCCACCTGTGTTTTGTGGGTAGTTGTTTTCTGTTTTGTATTCTTTACCTGACGGAACTGTTGGCTTTTGATTTTGTTTCTTTTGTTCTAGTGTTTCATTGTTTAAAAAATCATCATGAGCCCGTACCACGCTGCGCTTTGGTCCACTCCTTCTAACGACAGCCGTAACACCCCTTTAAAAAAAAAATGCCTAAAATGACATACCCAAATCTAACAGCCTGTAGCTCAGGCCCTGAAGCAAGGATATGCATACGTTAGCTCAACCATCCCATGGAAGGTACACCGATCCCGAATACGTTTTTAAATTGATGATGTTTAACAATATACCATGGCCATCGCCATCACCAGATCTCAACCCAATATGCCATGGCCATCTCAGTCACCACATCTCAACCCAATATGCCATGGCCATCTCAGTCACCACATCTCAACCCAATATGCCATGACCATCTCAGTCACCACATCTCAACCCAATATGCCATGGCCATCTCAGTCACCACATCTCAACCCAATATGCCATGGCTGTCTCAGTCACCAGATCTCAACCCAATATGCCATGGCTGTCTAAGTCACCACATCTCAACCCAATATGCCATGGCTGTCTCAGTCACCAGATCTCAACCCAATATGCCATGGCTGTCTCAGTCACCAGATCTCAACCCAATATGCCATGGCTGTCTAAGTCACCACATCTCAACCCAATATGCCATGGCTGTCTCAGTCACCAGATCTCAACCCAATTGAACACTTAAGAGATTCTGGAGTGGCACCTGAGACAGCATTTTTCCACCACCATCAACAAAAAAACAAATTATGGAATGTCTTGTAGAAGAATGGTTTTGCATCCCTCCAATAAAGTTCCAGACACTTTTAGAATCTATGCCAAGGTGCATTGAAGCTGTTCTGGTTCGTGGTGGCTCAACGCCCTATTAAGACGTTATGTTGGTTGTTTCCTTTATTTTGCCAATGACCAGTTTTTACCGTATTCTCGACATAGCTTATCCTAATGTACCTACTACTGTACATATTTTCTTTCAAAAGTTTATAATCTCTATACACATCATGCATTTATATTCTGGATTCTGACACATGCTCACTATAATATAGCTACTCTTGATTGCTAATTGGACTCGTTCTGTCATTTCTTGATTTCTTGTTTAGATGTTTTTGATTAGTTGTGTATTTGTATCAGAGGAGGCTGGTGGGAGGAGCTATAGGAGGACGAGCTCATTGTAATGACTGGAATTGTCACGCTCGATTTCGGAATGAGACTAAGGTGCACCGTGGTAGCCGTACATTTTACTTTTATTAAAAATGACACCGGAAAAAAATAAAAAATACAAAACGAACATAAAGCTACATGCAGTGCAGAAAGCAACTACACACAAACAAGATCCCACAATCACAGGTGGGAAAAAGGGCTGCCTAAGTATGATCCCCAATCAGAGACAACAATAAACAGCTGCCTCTGATTGGGAACCATACTAGGCCAACAAAGAAATAGAAACATAGATATGCCCACCCAAGTCACACCCTGACCTAACAAAATAGACAATAAAAAAGGCTCTCTAAGGTCAGGGCGTGACAGGAATGGAATAAATGGAACAGAGTCAATCGTGGTTTCAAATCAAATCAAAATCAAATTTTATTTGTCACATGCGCCGAATACAACCTTACAGTGAAATGCTTACTTACAAGCCCCTAACCAACATTGCAGTTAAAAAATATATATAAATAAAAATATAACAAATAATTAAGGAGCAACAATAAAATAACTGTAGCGAGGCTATATACAGGGGGTTCCGGTACAGAGTCAATGTGCGGGGGCACCGGTTAGTCAAGGTAGTTATGTACATTTAATACATACATGTAGGTAAAGTGACTATGCACGGATAATAAACAGAGAGTAACGGCAGCGTAAAAATGGGGAGTGGGGTGGGGACAATGCAAATAGTCAGGGTAACCATTTTATCAACTGTTCAAGAGTCTTAAGGCTTGGGGGTAGAATCTGTTAAGAAACCTCCGGTACCGCTTGCCATGTGGTAGTAGAGAGAACAGTCTATGTATAGGGAGACTGGAGTCCTTGGCAATTTTTTGGGCCTTCCTCTGACACCGCCTGGTATAGAAGTCCAGTATGGCAGGAAGCTTGGCCCCAGTGATGTACTAGGCCATACGCACTACCCTCTGTAGTGCCTTGCGGTCGGAGGAAGAGCAGTTGCCATACCAGGTAGTGATGCAACCAGTCAGGATGCTCTTGATGGTGCAGCAGTATAACTTTTTGAGGACCTGAGGACCCATGCCAAATCTTTTCAGTCTCCTGATGGGGAATAGGCGTTGTCATGCCCTTCTTTACGACTGTCTTGGTGTGTTTGGACCATGATAGTTTGTTGGTGATATGGACATCAAGGAACTTTAAGCTCTCAACCTGCTCCACTACAGCCCCGTCAATGAGAATGGAAGCTTACTCGGTCCTCCTTTTTCTGTAGTCCACAGTCATATCCTTTGTCTTGATCATGTTGAGGGAGAGGTTGTTGTCCTGGCACCACACTGTCAGGTCTCTGACATCCTCCCTATAGGCTGTCTCATCGTTGTCAGTAATCAGGCCTACCGCTGTTGTGTCATCGGCAAACTTGATGGTGTTGGAGTCGTGCTTGGCCATGCTGTCAGGGGTGAACAGGGAGTACAGGAGGGGACTAAGTACACACCCCTGAGGGCCCCCAGTGTTGAGGATCAGCGTGGCAGATGTGTTGTTACCTACCCTTACCACCTGAGGGCGGCCCGTCAGGAAGTCCAGGATCCAGTTGCAGAGGGAGGTGTTTCGTCACATGGTCCTTAATTTAGTAATGAGCTTTGAGGGCACTATGGTGTTGAACGCTGTAGTGAATGAATAGCATTCTCATGTAGGTGTTCCTTTTGTCCAGGTGGGAAAAGGCAGTGTGGGTGCAATAGAGATGGCATCATCTGTGGATCTGTTGGGGCAGTATGCAATTTGGAGTGGGTCTAGGGTTTCTGGGATAACGGTGTTGATGTGAACCATGAACAGCCTTTCAAAGAACTTCATGTATACAGATGTGAGTGCTACGAGTTGGTAGTCATTTAAGCAGGTTTCCTTGGTGTTCTTGGGCACAGGGGCTATGATGGTCTGCTTGAAACATGTTGGTATTACAGAGTCGGTCAGGGACAGGTTGAAAATGTCAGTGAAGACACTTGCCAGTTGGTCAGCGCATGCTCGGTGTACACGTCCTGGTAATCCGTCTGGCCCTGCGGCCTTGTGAATGTTGACCTGTTTAAAGGTCTTACTCACATTGGGTACGGAGAGCGTGATCACACAGTTGTCCGGAACAGCTGATACTCTCATGCATGCTTCAGCGTTGCTTGCCTCGAAGCGAGCATAGAAGTTATTTAGCTCATCTGGCAGTCTCGTTTCACTGGGCAGCTCACGGCTGTGCTTCCCTCCGTAATAGTTTGCAAGCCTTGCCACATCCAGTGAGCGTCGGAGCCGGTGTAG
Organism: Salmo salar; assembly: GCF_965601325.2. Lineage (NCBI taxonomy): Eukaryota > Metazoa > Chordata > Actinopteri > Salmoniformes > Salmonidae > Salmo > Salmo salar. Next base: position 7,522,137 of record NC_138293.1, read on the forward strand.
CATGATTCAATCTTAGTCCTGTATTGACGCTTTGCCTGTTTGATGGTTCGTCTGAGAGCATAGCAAGATTTCTTATAAGAGTCCGTTAGGATCCCGATCCTTGAAAGCGGCAGCTCTACCCAGCTCTACCCTGCTCAGTGTGGATGTTGCCTGTAATCCATGGCTTCTGTTTGGGGTATGTACGTACAGTCACTGTGGGGACGACGTCATCGATGCACTTATTGATGAAGCCAGTGACTGATGCAGTGCGCTCCTCAATGCCATCGGAAGAATCTCGGAACCTATTCCAGTCTTTGCTAGCAAAACAGTCCTGTAGCTTAGCATTTGCGTCCTCTGACCACTTCCTTATTGAGCGAGTCACTGGTACTTCCTGCTTTAGTTTTTGCTTGTAAGCGAGAATCAGGAGGATAGAGTTATGGTCAGATTTGCCAAATAGAGGGTGAGGGAGAGCTTTGTAGGGGTTTCTGTGTGTCGAGTAAAGGTGGTCTAGAGTTTTTGTTTGATGTGTTTAATACCGTTCCATTCATTCCATTCCAGCCATTAAAATGAGCCCGTCCTCCTATATATCCTCCCACCAGCCTCCACTGAGACATTCTACTGAACTGTAGGAGCTAGTAACAGATGCATTTCCCTGCAATTGCTATAACACCTGCAGATCTGTGTATGAAACCAATAAATGTTGATTTACTTTAATCTTGATGTGACGAACTATGGTTGAAAATGATCAGATATGGCTACATGTAACAAATGGAAAAGCATATCGTTTCTATTGACGTGTTCATCTCTCCTTTTAAGTAACAGGTTCTAAAAACGCTAATGAAAATGTAATACAAAATGTACTGTTTGACGAAATGTCATTAAAATATTTTCATTCATTTTTTTCCAATGAGCTGAAAATGTACATCTCACTCTCCACCTTGATGTTATATACAGTCATCAAACAATGTTTACACTGCTATTGCGACGTTGGGCAAGGGTTCAGCACGGAAAATGACAAAAACCAAAGCGTCTTCCAGCTGATGTGGTTCTCCTTTACACGTAGAACAATAACTTTTAGAACACTATGCATAAAGATAGCACACCTTACCTATCTTTCAGAGGCATTCATGTGCATCTAGGTATTGAGGACATTTGCTTTGCATTTTCCTGAGTGTGCAAGTTTCGAAAGAAGGTTAAAGCTCTAGTATTCCCCCACACAGTTGACTATCTCTAATGTAGAAGCGTACAGTTTTTTTTGTGTCTCGGATTGAATGTGTATCGACCCTCTTCAATTGAAATACATTTAGTGCAAAGGAAACATACCACTGATTCAATATTGTGAGGACATTGATTGTCAGCTCCATGGCCGTAAGATTACATCCTCCCAAATCTCCTTTCAGGATGAAGGAATGGGCTGCCTGGATAATGAATGCAATGAATTTGAGCCCTTTTTTATTTTTCATGTGATCGTTACATATTCCCTTTTTCAATGCAAAAAAAAATAAGACTCAGCTCATACTGCATCAGCACAATGGACAAGATTAGCATGTGTGTGTGTGTGTGTGTGTGTGTGTGTGTGTGTGTGTGTGTGTGTGTGTGTGTGTGTGTTTGTCTTGGCCACTTAAGTGTAATTGCTTTGTTATGTGATATTTGTGTTCCGACATCGTGTCACCGTTAGCAAGTGATTTAATTTGCACTCAGCCTCTTGCTGTTTTCCATACTCTGGGACAAGCGCTGGGAGGATTTCTAGAATCTATTGACATACTGTAATGGTGAATGTCTGTCATCAGTTCAAAGAAAGAGACACCTCTCTGTGAACCACTTTTTAACTTCTGGAGATGTTCTAGTCAAACTTGTTCAAACATGTTTCTGGAATGAAAGATATAGAGTTGAACTAGTGTTTTCCAAAATGGTGGACAGGGAGGGAACCAACCAGGGAAGGACCAACCCGGTTGTAAACAGGGTTAGTTCATTACACAACAAATGAAATAAAATGGACTGAAATAAGGAGGGACCAACTTTTACTTGTTCAAAAGGAAGCGCTCATTTCAGTTTTACGTTACCAAAACATCTTGCCATGTTTTCCACTGTATGTGCGAAGGAGCACGACTTTGGTTTATTTGCAACGTGACAAGGGACTGGATCACAACTAGAAGCACGGCTTTTTATTTTATTTTAGCTGGTCGAAGGAATATTCTCAAAACTCTTGGTGGGAAACAAACGATAGCTGCTGATACTGAGGAGCAAAGGACAATATGAACAGAATGGTTTGGTTCAGCACGACACTGAGAAAATGCGTGTTACTAAAGTTTTCTTGACCTTGCCGTCTGCGATACACAGTGTCAAGGCCATGGAACAATTCTCTCAATTGTTATACAGCGCTGGTAGCCCCGCAGAGGGGCGGGTCGGTGTTAAGGAGTGACTGGAGTGATGAAACATTTCATGTAAATGCAGTTTGAGAAGAGATTGACCTGTTCGCCAATGATGAAGGCGCATCGTTCATTCCGAATGGGAACGCATAGAACTGGAAGAAACCCTGCTGATGGATTGGCCAGCCAGAGCAGAGCGCCTTCACAGAAGTCAGAAGAACTCATATTTAATCATCCCTCAGACCTCTGCAGCTGTAAATGATTTAAGATAAAGCTTTCTGCATGAGGGTGCAGCGAAGGTGACTTGGTGAACTACTCATACTTGTTGAATAACCTCCCAGAGCTAATGTAAATTAGTCAATAAGGTGAAACCTGGTTGGCCACATTGGAAAAAAATAGCAAGCATAAAAAGTACTGTTGCTATGGGAACTCAGAACTGCTTTTATATGAAGGAGTGGAGTTGGAAAAACAGACCTGTTGCAGACTTCCTGATTGTTCTTTTAGGTTGACACTTGTAAAGAGAATAATATTGATTCTAAGCCATTTGTCCATTGTTATTCTAACCGTTTTAGCAGCCTTGGTCAGACTTCAGTCAGACTGCATGGCTATGGCTAAGAGGGCTAATTAGAGCTACATTGTGTCTGTGATTGGACAGAGAGACAGAGAAGGGGGGGGGGGGAGTGAGAGGAAGGGAGAGAGTCGTAGAGCGAGAGGGAAGGAGAGAGAGAGAGGGGGGACAGAGAAGGAAAGAGAGAGAAAGGAGAGAGAGAGAGAGTGAGAGAGAGAGAGAGAGAGAGAGAGAGAGAGAGAGAGAGAGAGAGAGAGAGAGAGAGAGAGAGAGAGAGAGAAAGAGATGATTTAGCCTGCTGCTGATGTGTTGATGTCTGTGTTTGTCACCCTTTGAGTAATGATCTCCTCCAGCACCCCATTGGGCAGCGTTAACAGCCATAATCAGGTTAACCTCTGCCCAGACAGCAACATTGATGGTGTTCGCACTCTGTCTGCATATCCATCCCACCTTCTCACTCCTCCTCCAAACCCTCCTCCCTCCATCCTGGCTTCCTCTCTATGCCACATTCTCCATTTTCCCCTCTCCCTTTCATTTATTCTTTCTCCCTTTCTGCGCTACCTCAATTTTTGTCTATCTTTCACAGCATTATCTTGTACTTCTCTTCTTCTCTCTTCATATCCTGTACTTCTTTCTTCATTTCCTCTACTTCTCTCTTCATATCCTGTACTTCTTTCTTCATATCCTGTACTTCTTTCTTAATTTCCTCTACTTCTCTCTTCATATCCTTTACTTCTCTCTTCATATCCTGTACGTCTCTCTTAATTTCCTCTACTTCTCTCTTCATATCCTCTACTTCTCTCTTCATATCCTGTACGTCTCTCTTAATTTCCTCTACTTCTCTCTTCATATCCTGTACTTATGTCTTCATATCCTCTACTTCTCTCTCTGGCTCTCTTGAGTTATGGTTGTAATAATGGGATGCGGTCCAGATGGGTTCCGCCGCATTAAGCCGAGCCCATATGGTGGCTTGCCTCATGAACATACTTGATGGAGGTCTCTTTCGGTATCACTCATAAAACCTCCATAGGGTGTTTTTCACTCATAAAACCTCCATAGGGTGTTTTGGCATTCAATGTATAATGAACTTTGGCAAACGAATCAGAAGCTGATTGATTATATTTCCTCGTCAGATTACTCAAGCTCAAGGTTAGAGTAGAGGTATGCAATAAGTGCTACGAACAGGTTTTTCAAAAAAAAATTTGTGCCCCTATTTGAGTAAAATCATCCACCGTGAATTTCAATTGGAAATCAAAATACGATTATACTTGTGCAGCAAGGATGGGAGTTTTAATTCAGTCAGTCCACAAAACAATGTTATGTGAAATTCAAGAAATTAAATTGAATATCCAACAGTTAGTTTATTGTTAGTTGAGAAAACGTCCTATTAACGTCTACTGTATAAAACGTTTTCACATGGGGCCCCATTTACTAAGGGCATTGTCCTATTTCTTCAAATAACCAGTAAAAGACCTCCATCAAGTATGTTTGTTTTTTACACTGCTGCTATCGCTGTTTATTATCTATGCATGGTCACTTTACAAATGACCGTGACTAACCTGTACCTCCGCACATTGACTCTGTACCGGTACCCCCTGTATATAGCCTCCACATTGACTCTGTACCGGTACCCACTGTATATAGCCTCCACATTGACTCAGTACCGGTACCCCCTGTATATAGCCTCCACATTGACTCAGTACCGGTACCCCCTGTATATAGCCTCCACATTGACTCTGTACCTGTACCCCCTGTATATAGCCTCCACATTGACTCTGTACCGGTACACCCTGTATATAGCCTCCACATTGACTCTGTACCGGTACCCCCTGTATATAGCCTCCACATTGACTCAGTACCGGTACCCCCTGTATATAGCCTCCACATTGACTCAGTACCGGTACCCCCTGTATATAGCCTCCACATTTACTCTGTACCGGTACCCCCTGTATATAGCCTCCACATTGACTCAGTACCGGTACCCTCTGTATATAACCTGCACATTGACTCAGTACCGGTACCCCCTGTATATAGCCTCCACATTTACTCTGTACCGGTACCCCCTGTATACAGGCTCCACATTGACTCAGTACCGGTACCCCCTGTATATAGCCTCCACATTTACTCTGTACCGGTACCCCCTGTATATAGCCTCCACATTGACTCAGTACCGGTACCCCCTGTATATAGCCTCCACATTTACTCTGTACCGGTACCCCCTGTATATAGCCTCCACATTGACTCAGTACCGGTACCCTCTGTATATAACCTGCACATTGACTCAGTACCGGTACCCCCTGTATATAACCTCCACATTGACTCTGTACCGGTACCCTTCATCAGACCAGAGAATCTTGTTTCTCATGGTCTGAGAGTCTTTAGGTGTCTCTTGGCAAACTCCAAGCGGGCTTTCATGTGCCTTTTATTGAAGAGTGGCCTCCTTCTGGCCACCCTACAATAAAGGCCTGATTTGTGGAGTGCTGGAGAGATGGTTGTCCTTCTGGAAGGTTCTCCCATCTCCACAGAGGAACTCTAGAGCTCTGTCAGAGTGACCATCAAGTTCTTGGTCACCTCCATGACCAAGGCCCTTTGCCCTCGATTGCTCAGTTTGGATGGGCGGCCAGCTCTAGGAAGAGTGTTGGTGGTTCCAAACTTCTTCCATTTAAGAATGAGGGAGGCCACAGTGTTTTTGGGGACCTTTTGTCTTCTTGGGGACCTTCAGTACTGCAGACATCTTTCAGTACAATTCCCCAGATCTGTGCCTCGACACAATCCTGTCTCGGAGCTCTACGGAAAATTCCTTCAACCTCATGGCTTGGTTTTTGCTCTGACATGCACTGTCACTGTTCGACCTTATATAGACAGGTGTGTGCCATTCCAAATAAATTGTGTGCCTTTCAAATCAACTGAATTACCACAGGTGGACTCCAATCAAGTTGTAGAAACATCTCAAGGATGATAAATGGAAACAGGATACATCTGAGCTCAATTTCAAGTCTCATAGCAAAGGGTCTGAATACTTATGTAAGTAAAATATAAATTATCTTGGACCAGATATGCAAAAAGTCCCAAATGCAATTTCCCAAGAAGGAAGTGACCCTACCTAAATAATGCAAAAGGTACATTTTAACTTAATCAATGAGGAGTGAGAATGCAGGAGCAGTCAACTAATAAAGCATGCAGCGGACCATTTGTGGTGCTGAAACGTAAAGCTGCAAGAGCATTGCAATCAATAGGAGGTGAACAGCGCCTGGTGCTGAAAATATAGCTAACATATTATGCAAGTGGTGCCCAGCAACAGATGGAGGAAAAACCACACCAGTGGAGTAATTCAATTCAACAATAATCTTCATTTTAATTTGACTTTACAAACAACAAGAGGGCTTAATTGGAGTCTATTTCTTCTGAGCGAAGGCCTTTATAAAATAACTTAACTGGCTGAGGTCGGCTATGAGGCTTCACAGCATCTTTCACAAAGAAAGAATAATTAAATCTCCCAATAGAAGGGGGATTCTTTTTTAAAAATTTTATTAGGCCTACTTACATTTGCAACTGGCCAAAAAAAGGTAACATCCTACATAAAAGAATTATGAAAATAATAAAAAGGCAGATGGTCTGTGTCTGAATGTCTGTATCGGAATAGCCTGCTCCTGTAATGACCAAACAAACAGAAAATACTGTCCGCTTGAGATCTAAAATATTCCTGAATGTGCACTAATAATAACAATAGTAATAATCACAATAATGTTAGCAGCCTATATGACTATCATTTAAATACTAAGTTACTTACTTAATAATGGGAAAAGTATATTTTTTTTCCTTGGACAAGATCTTGTGGATGTCGGGTGAGAGGGATGTGATTTCGATGCGCAGGCAGTCCTCCATTGTCGTGAGTCTTGATTGTGTTCATAGAGGAAAAGGAGGACTCGCAAGTGTCAGTCGATGCAAACATTGTTAGCACATAAAATGCAAGTTTCTTTATTGTGCTGTGTTCCTCTGAGCATGCCACCCAAAACGCACACAAGGAGTGCATACCTGATTTGGCTCGACGTCTGGAACTTAATCAGCTCAGTTTGAACTGCGGCCTCATCCAGCGAGGGAATCGCTTTCTTAGCAAGAGAGGAGAATTCTCCACCTGGGTGGACTATGAAATGATCACGTACAAAAGCAATGATATCCTTGGGCATGCTGTAGTCTTCAAATGTGGTGGAGAAGTTGTCCCTCAGCTGCTTGATGAAATCTTCCATCACCTCTGTGTCAATGCTGTGGCCTGGTCCCTCTTCCTGTCATTTCTTCAGTGTGCTGAAGTGCAGTAGCCTTCCAGATGACATGTCCAAATCGAACAACTCAAGCTTCCTAGTAAAGTCCTCACATTTTTCCACCATGTCCACGACCGTTCCTTGTAACTGCAGATTCAACACGTTTAAGTAACAGAATATGTCAGCCAAAAAAAAGTAACATTAGAGAGCAATTCGTCCATTTCCAGAATACAAAGGTGGTCAGCTGCTGCCCTCATTTAGATTTTTCTGAGAAAATCCACAACCTGGTCATGCAGCTCACAGAATGGCTCTAGAGCTTTTCCTTTACACAGCCCAGCGCATGTTGTTGTACAGCAAGAAATCATCGAGGATGGCCTCCTCTGATTCTGTCATAAGCTTGCGGAAAAGACGGTGTTGGGTGCTTGATGTCCCCCTGACATTACTTTATCTATCACATCTTTTAGCTCACCGTTTAGTCTGGCACACAGCACACTCTGATGGAATTCCTTCAACCTGCTGACCAAGCACCTGTGTCTGCCCACCATAGCAGGAGCCCCGTTGGTGACCACAAAGTTGACTTTTTTTTTTCGCATGACAGGCCATGCTGCGTAAAGAAATCTTCCAGTTTTGTGAATAGGATGTCCCCCGGTGATGTGTCCTTTGAGGGGAATCAGTGCCAGTAGCTCTTCTTAAAAAGTAATTTCCATGAAAATAACAGACATATACACACACACAACTGTGCTCCATCGGTGTTGTCAGTACTCTCGTCAATAGCCTGACTGAGCCCCTCCAGAACAATCCTATGCACATCATCCGCCAGTGCAAGGACGTGGCGGCTGGCTGTTGACGCAGACAGGGGCACCTGTTTGACAGACGCTATTATGCTATCCATAGGCTTGTCGGTAGCCAATTCTTCTAAAACTGTCACCATGCACTTTTTAAATACCTCCGCAGTCTGTGAAGGGCATGTTGTGTTGGGTTAGAACTCAGGATGCTTTTAGGGAGGCACTTGTTGTTGGGTCAGGCCACAAAGGAGTATTCTACTGCCGTGTGTTTAGCTTGCAGTAAATGCTTACATTTTTCTGTGTTGGGGCCTCTGTCTGGGGCGGGAAGGCCACTTTGAAAGTATCATGCTTAGATTCATTATGCCGTCTGAGATTGAATTCTTTGCAAACAGAGACATTTTCATTACAAATAAGACACACTGGCTTGGCCTTGGAGAAAGATGGTAAGATGAAGAAAAATCTCTCTGTCCATTCTTCCCTGAAACTTCGATTTTCATTATCCACCTTTCTTTTGCTATCATTGTTCGGAACGAATGTTGACATTAAAAAAAGGTAATGTAGACTACATTAGGCTACGTTGACCTGTTTTTCCCCACCAATCAACGCACAGAGAAATAGACCAAAAATTATCATTGAGTAGAGACATTGGTAATTTTATGAGCTGAATTAATCAGATTGAAATTATTACGTTATTGTCACTGAATGTATTATGTACTAATCAAATGTGTTAAAAATGTTGTTCAATTTGTAGTGTAGGCCTATTAATTGTGCTATTGTTATATGCTAATTATGTTCTGGTCCGCCAACAATTAGCTCAGAAAAGAATTGTCCTGAGGTCAAACCTAGTTGACGAACCCTGGCATAGAGTATTATTTTTTCAGCAGGAGCCGTTGCTTTCCAACCTGTGTTTTCCCTCAATTGTATTTGAAAAATTGCTAAAGGCCTGTTTTGTCTGCATGCTGTTTTTTCACTGACAGATTTGCCTCGCGTTACCGACTGTAGGCTATTCCTTGTTATTGGCCTACAATCCACAGCTAGGCTATATTTTTAAAGAAGCTATTGATCCTCTGTAGCTAAATTATAGGTCTTCTCATGGTGTAGTAGGCTATGACTGAATGATTTAATTTATTTCTGAACAGACAGCAGTAATTATATAACTTTGGAAAATGTATTTACATTGATCAGTGGTGCTACAGTTCCTTCAGAACCCTTTGCATGATTCTATAAGAAAATAAATGATGAATTGCAATGCTGGAGACATGAGAGTTTCAGGCTCATGTCCATCAGAGCAGAGAGGGAGCGATATCATAGAAAGTGAATCTCATTGTAGTGATGTGAGAGATACTGGCGCGCTTCTCACACAGCCAAGGCCATGCGTTGGTCTCAAACGTAGGTTACAATGTTGCACAAACCATAAACCCGGGCCGGGCCGGCCCACCCCGAATCATCTCTTAGAATATTGGTCCCGTGCTGAAAATCAACTTTTTAACATTCGTTTTTTTTGTGGGGCCAGGATAATTAACGAAGAGGCATCTCGAATGAACTTTGATCGCTTTTGTTCGAATTTTTAAATAGCAAAAAGTTAAAATTATCCATGCCAAATAGGTTCCAAAATAAAAAAGTTCAAAACAGAGAGATGTCTGATCCTGTTCCGGCAGGACCCGGCTGAAATTAAGCACTAATTTCCACAGACAAAGAACAGGACAAAGCTACAAGTCCTAGGTCTCTCAATACTGTATGTCATGACCAAGCAAGCTAAAGTTAGCTAGCTAGCTAGTTGACTTTCTGATGTTAGCCTAATGTTGTTAGCTAGCTCAGATAATTTACATGGCTAGCTTGCTAGCTAGCCACCACCACACATAGTGACATTGATGTGCTAGACATAACAGCTATCATCATCAGGTGATGGTTGGCCATGTCGCTAGCTAACTAGCTAACTTAGCTACAAGGATAGCTTGCTAATGTTAGCATGGTAGACAATTAGGCTAATGCTAACTTACGTAAGTTAGACTATTAGATAGCAAGCACGCAATTCATTTAGGAGCAAAGTGGCTCAGCCCGAAAGTGGTAGGCCACACAAGCTCACAGAGCTGAAGCGCGTAGCGTGTAAAAATCCTCTGTCCAGGGTTGCAACATTCACTCCCGAGTTCAAAACTGCCTCCTGAAGCAACATCAGCACAATAACTGTTTGTCGGGAGCTTCATGAAATTGGTTTCCATGATCGAGCAGCCGCACACAAGCCTAAGATCACCATGCGCAATGCCAAATGTTGGCTGGAGTTGAGTAAATCTCACTGCCATTGGACTCTGGAGCAGTGGAAACGCGTTCTCTGGAGTGATGAATCATGCTTCATCATCTGGCAGTCCAACGGATTAATCTGGGTTTGGCGGATGCCAGGAAAATGCTTCCTGCCCCAATGCATAGTGCCAACTGTAAAGTTTGGTGGAAGCGGAAGAATGGTCTGGGGCTGTTACATGGTTTGGGCTAGAACCCTTAGTTCCAGTGAAGGGAAATCTTAAAGCTACAGCATACAATGACATTCTAGACGATTCTGTAATTCCAACTTTTGTGGCAACAGTTTGGGGAAGGCCCTTTCCTGTTTCAGCGTGACAATGCCCCCGTGCAGAAAGCGAGGTCCATATTGAAATGGTTTGTCGAGATCGGTGTGGAAGAACTTGAGTGACCTGCAGAGAGCCCTGACCTCAACCCCATCGAACACCTTTGGGATGAATTGAAACGCCGACTGCGAGTCAGGCCTAATCGCCCAACATCAGTGCTCGACCTCACTAATGCTCTAGTGGCTGAATGGAAGCAAGTCCCCACAGCAATGTTCCAACATCTAGTGGAAAGCGTTCGCAGAAGAGTGGAGGCTGTTATAGCAGCAAAGGGGAGGGATCAACTCCATATTAATGCCCGTGATTTTGAAATGAGATGTTTGACGAGCAGGTGTCCACATACTTTTGCCATGTAGTGCCGTCTGGTCAGAAAGAGTATGACATTGTTGCTGCCCTTAGCTTTGAATGCAAGGGAAGCCCCCAAGTATTTGACCTCCCTTGATAATTTTTTTTCAAAATAATAGCCAATCAGCGTTGAGCTAAACAGGTCAGCTGTGAATGGTCCTGGCGCACAAACAAAAAATGTCAAGGGAAGCCAGTTTAGATTTGGCTTCAGAACAATCACAGCAGCCCAAAGCCAAATGTCATTATTGACAGAAAAATAACTATATACAGTTATATGTTTTGTGGACTATATGTCAAGTACACATGAAACAAATGTGTGATTGAATTTATTCTGCCACTGTGACTTCTTATGGTCTCGGCCTTAGGTCTATATATCACGGTGTCAAGGCATATGAACTAACAGGTTATACAGTAAACAATGCAATTATCACAACACATTTGTTCTAATATGGCATTTTTTTATTTTGGCTTTACGGTGATTTTAGTCACACACCACTACTGGAAGCCAGTGAGTGAGACTCTCTGTCAGTCACTCAGTCAGAACATAAGTTCATGGATCATAAAAAATGGAAAGGTGGTGCCAAGAAAAGTTAGAGACCAAAAAAAAGGCTATTCAGGCCGACAATGTCTGAAGAAATTTGCTACAACTTCTGGTTTTGCTAGTCCGAGTGCTGCAGAGCACAGTGGTGCAAGAGCCAATCTACTAGACATTTATAGTGCTTTTTATTAAACACAAGGCATCATGTAATTTGGGCTCCCGAGTGGCGCAGCAGTCTAAGGCACTGTATCTCAGTGCTAGAGGTGTCACTACAGACCCTGGTTTGATTCCAGACTGTATCACAACTGGCCGTGATTGGGAGTCCCAAAGGGCGGTACACAATTGGCCCAGTGTCGTTAATTTTTGGCCACCATTGTAAATAAGAATTTGTTATTTGCATAGTCTATAAAGGTTAAATAAATAAAATATTGAATGATTGCTAAATAATCCTAATAGTCTGTTAAAGGTGAATTACGGAGCTGTCTGTGTATTTTAATGGTTTTATCAATGTTTCGGTTATTTGCTTTGCTTCTAAATCTCAGTGTCTCTTCAGCCAGCGAGGCAACTAGGGTTTTTGAACTGTAGCAGAAAGGAAGAGCTGATTATCTGCCCCTTCATTGGCTAGAGTACTTGGTCCCACCTGATCTCACCTTCTCCCGCCTGCCTTCCATCTTTGAGGACATGTATTTCCATTGTTAGAGCGGTCACACGACTTGTCAATATAATAAATCACATTTGACTGCAGTGACTAGGGACTCTGGTGTCAGATTACATTACATATCCACTGCCATTGGAGGCTGGAAAGTCCCGCCTAAAATGTAATTCGCTCATCAATGGGAATCGGATGATTTCTCCAGTGAGATTTAGCCACTTGCGAATTGAAGGGAAATTATGAAAACAAAGAGAAACGAAAGAGAAACTATTTGATCATTTGAATTGGTCAAATATTTGGGGAAGCCTGGCTTCCCTTGCCATCCATGAATACATGTCACTATCCACAACAAGTCCATTTGGTGGAAACATACCACTGGTGGGAAAAATGCACATATTTTCTTCATCTGCATTCTAGAATATTTGCATGAAAATGTGTCGCCAATTGGATGGAAACTTAGCTAGTGAGGTACGTAATGGTTACCCAGAAATGATTTGATATTGATATTGATATAAAAATGTCTGCAATGAATCTGAAAGGATCCAATGCAGACCACAGCAGATTGCTAAACTTGATGCGTCCATAGCATATTTCTAAACTGTATTTTATACGGATAATATGAGCGTAGGCTACTCTGTTTTCGCTGGGCAAAACAGGAGAAAATGAAACAAGTGCTTATTCAAATATAAATATATATTTTAAAAAAAACACGTATTCGTTTTTTTTCTTCAGTTTCACACTTGCGATCCCCTAAAACCTCCCATCCTCCACTTTGAGAACCAATGATTTATAAGGAATTTATTCAGTGATTTTATACTTTATCGAATACATATGTTTATTAATTCACAACTAGGATGTTGCTGGGCTCAGAATAAGCAATGTGGTACCACTGCAGTGAGAAAGGATGCTAGGCTTAGCAGAGACAGCTCAGAGGTGAGTGCAGTGGAGGTAGGAAGAAAATAGAGAGAGAGAAACACAAATGTACTGCCATTTCCTTAATATGTAGTAGTCATTAACACTAGTCCATGATATGTAGTAGTAATTAACACTAGTCCTTAATATGTAGTAGTAATTAACACTAGTCCATGATATGTAGTAGTAATTAACACTAGTCCTTAATATGTAGTAGTAATTAACACTAGTCCTTAATATGTAGTAGTAATTAACACTAGTCCTTAATATGTAGTAATAATTACACTAGTCCTTAATATGTAGTAGTCAATAACACTAGTCCATGATATGTAGTAGTAATTAACACTAGTCCTTAATATGTAGTCGTAATTAACACTAGTCCTTAATATGTAGTAGTCATTAACACTAGTCCTTAATATGTAGTAGTCATTAACACTAGTCCTTAATATGTAGTAGTCATTAACACTAGTCCTTAATATGTAGTAATAATTAACACTAGTCCTTAATATGTAGTAGTCATTAACACTAGTCCTTAATATGTAGTAGTAATTAACACTAGTCCTTAATATGTAGTATTAATTAACACTAATCCTTAATATGTAGTATTAATTAACACTAGTCCTTAATATGTAGTATTAATTAACACTAGTCCTTAATATGTAGTATTAATTAACACTAATCCTTAATATGTAGTATTAATTAACACTAGGGTAGAGGGGAACACATATGACATATGACACAATAATCGTAATTACAGTACCAGTCAAATGTTTCCACACACCTTCTCATTCAAGGGTTTTTATTTATTTGTACTATTTTTTACATTGTAAAATATTAGTGAAGACATTAAAACTATGAAATAACACATATGGAATCATGTAGTAACCAAAAAATTGTTAAATAAATCAAAATATATGTTATATTTAAGATTCTTCAATGTAGCCACCCTTTGCCTTGATGACAGCTTTGCACACTCTTGGCATTCTCTCAACCAGCTTCATGAGGTAGTCACCTGGAATGCATTTCAATGAACAGGTGTGCTTTGTTAAAAGTTCATTTGTATCATTTATTTCCTTCTTAATGTGTTTGAGCCAATCAGTTGTGTTGTGACAAGGTACAGGGTATTGTGTGTAGATTGATGAGGGGAAAAAAACAATGTAATTTTAGAATAAGGCTGTAACGTACCAAAATGTGGAAAAAGTCAAGGGGTCTGAATACTTTCCAAATGCATTGTAATTCGTTACTTCCACCCCCGCACACTACACGATAAAGGCTCAACAGTTCTGACACTGCCAGTAGTTTGTTGGAGCCTACAAATGCACGTAGTGGTACTTAATCAGCAGACCTAGACCCTGTCACACTGAACGAGCCAAGACGTCGGACAATCGTTTATAACCTATGAATTTGCCCACGACGTGGACATTTTGTCTGGGATGGCAAAATCGTGGTATAAGACGGCTAAAATCGTACAGTCTATGTGGGCCTTATTAAAGGCCCAGTGCAATCAAAAACATGATTTTCTTATTTTTTATATATACTTCCACACTGTGAGGTTGGAATAATACTGTGAAATTTTGTTTTGGCATGCCTGGTGACACCAAGCGGTAAATTGGTAAATAGACCAATAAGAAATAGAGTTCCAAACTTCTCAGCCAATAACAATTAGTTTTCACTTTTCCCCTCACCACTCCCAGACAGTCCTAGCAAAATTCTTGCTTGAGAAATTGCTCTCTGCTAAGAAGCTATTTTTGTTTCTTTTTGACCATTTTAATTGAAAACAATCAAAAATAAGGTACTTCATTCTTATCCAGAAATGGTTTGATATTGAGATAAAAACATCTGCATTGAACCTTTAAGGAATAAGACTTAAATACTTAAATTCATATTTTAGAAAAGAATCAATCAAAAACAACAACAGATTTCACTAGATTTTCACACTCTGTGGATAAAGGAATTGGTTGTTATTTACTACAGTTTTGACCTGCAATATAATCATTTGAAAGATGGCCTTTAAAAGGTCAGTTTTCCAACATAATTCAGCATGTGTAATTGGCTTTTAGACACTTGGTGAGGGCACTCAACCATTATATTTAGGTTTTTGGAGGAAATATTTCACACATTTAGATTATTTTTTGTTTTAAAAGGGAAATTCATTCATTTATTTTGTTTTAAAAAGGATATTCTTCACCAACTATAATACAGTGGCCACGCTTAATATATGAAAACATTTCAAATTCTGTAGGAAGATGGAGGATACAACTTGATGAGCAAAAGATTCAAGAGATGACAGAAAGGATTTAACACAGATCAGTTACAGCATCCCACGCTTTTGTGTTTTGAATGCTCCAACCCCCTTCCCATCAACTTCATAGGGGTTCAAAGTGAGTGGGACAGGCTTTGGTTAGCAATGCACAAGTGAGATCCCTTAGGAGAGTTATAGAATAGAGAGGTAGCCAACCCCCCCCCCCACCCCCCCCCCTCCAATCAAATCCTGCCTATGGCCCCCAAATAGCTTGGGTCATCACTGATTATAAGCCTTATAATAATTTATTATAATGCCTTCAGGCATGATTATAACAAGTAATACAGTATGATGCCTGTCAGCTTTAAGTAGTGTTCCCAAACTTTCTTTACAAACAAAGCACAACAGTGGACTGACGGAACCAAGGACTTGCTTTTCATGACTGTCTTTGTGGAAGACGCTACAAGAGTAATGTGTGCGCTACAGAGATAACTGCCATTGTCCATTGGGGCTCTGTATTGAGCCCCAATGGCGTTGCTGGGGTGAAGGCAGACCTGGGTTCAAACACTATTTGAAATCTTTTCAAAATACTTGTTTTTTTTTGTGTGTTGCTTTTGCCTACTTGGAGTGCCAGGTGAACAGGGGTTTGCACTTTTGCAACTTCTACTATTGGTTCCACGGTGGCAGGCAAGCTCAATCAAGCCCAGCTGAAGTATTTGAAATTATTTCTGGGAGAAGGACGTCTGCATCACAGAGAGAGAGAGAGGCCCTCGGAAGTGAAGGAAGAAAATGGAAACAACTGGTGGAACACAGGAGCCATGCTGCTTAAAACAAAACATTTCAAAGGGAGGAGGCTTTGTGTCTAGTTATAACTGTGTAGTTGGAATGTTTGCCTTGGAGGCAGATGAGGAGAGGGGAGAGAGAAGGAAACAAGGTTAGAAACGGCTAAAATGTCACGAGGAAACAAACTGATTGACAGCAGACTGTCCATTGGTCTAATCTGGGATTCAGTAACATCTCAGGTCATGACTGTCATGAGGATCAGTCTGTTACTTTAACAACATTTACCATATAACATAAAGTAATACTTCATATTGGGAAATACTGTAGATTCTAATGCAGTGAGATGCATAATTACTATACAATACGCATAGAATGTGGATATGCATGAACGCGCGTCACAATGGTCAAATGAAAACACAATTTGAGACACCTGTCAAACAGGTTATTATTGACACAGCAGCTCTACTGTACAGTTACCTAGCAAAATAGTGTACAAGTGATTGCTAATTAACTGTAAACTATTTTAGCTGGCTAACTAAGGATCTTGACTAACTGTGAGGCAAAACAATTCACTTATTTACTGTTAATTAGCAACCACAGCTGTCTATGCTTGCAAGCGCGACAGTGTCTCCAAAGCAGCAAGGTGTCTACAGCAATGTTTACTTTTTGACATTCTATGAGAACTCCACTTTCCAAGTGTATTATTAGGTAATAAGAGATTTAACCGTGGGCTGTATAATAAATCATTACCTAATTGCTTAATGCTACCTAGAAATGTAATCAATTACGTACTATTGTGTACTTAAATTGTACTTAAACTTTTACTTAAGAAAAATCACCTGTATCAGAGGATTAGTAGTGTGGCGTACCACTCACAGACAGCCATGATAGGCTACTGAAAATCACCAAGCGTTTGATGATGATGGCACGCCCTTGAGGATGATATTGACATATTACAAGCAAAACGGTTACCCAGGTAACCTTTAGGAACCAACTTATCTTATGAAGTCCAGCCCGTTGCGTCTAGGTGTATCTGGGGAGTAGGGTGAAGTTGCCCCTAGGTGCTAATCTTTGGTCACTCGCATTTCCCCTCTAATGGTTAAGGTTAGGACCGAGGGAGTGGAAGCTGATCTTTATTTAGGGAAACTTTACACCAGAGCTTTATCTGGAGATGAATAGGAAAATAACCTGGAGAGGAAGTTTGCCCCAGGACATACATTGCGCATTTCCTGCCTGCTTTGATGCAGTAGATGCAGCGTTTCTCCTCAGCTCTCAATGTCAAACCATTTTCTCTGCTGTCGTTTTTCCTCTGAACTCAATAGCAAACCATATCATCTGCTGTCGTTCCTCCTCTGAACTCAATATCAAACCATTTCATCTGCTGTCGTTGGTCCCCTCAGGACTCAATGTCAAACCATTTCCTAAGCTGTCGTTTCCCCTGAGGACTCAATGTCAAACAATTTCCCCTCCTCAGGACTCAATGTCAAACCATTTCCTCTGCTGTCGTTTCTCCTCAGAACCAAATGTCAAATAATTTAATCTGCTGTCGTTTCTCCTCAGGACTCAATGTCAAACCATTTCCCCTTCTCAGGACTCAATGTCAAACCATTTCCCCTTCTCAGGACTCAATGTCAAACCATTTCCCCTTCTCAGGACTCAATGTCAAACCATGTCCTCTGCTGTCGTTTCTCCTCAGAACCAAATGTCAAACCATTTCCCCTCCTCGGGACTCAATGTCAAACCATTTCCCCTCCTCGGGACTCAATGTCAAACCATGTCCTCTGCTGTCGTTTCTCCTCAGAACCAAATGTCAAACCATTTCCCCTCCTCGGGACTCAATGTCAAAGCATTTCCCCTCCTCGGGACTCAATGTCAAACCATGTCCTCTGCTGTCGTTTCTCCTCAGAACCAAATGTCAAACCATTTCCTCTGCTGTCGTTGGTCTCCTCAGGACTCAATGTCAAACCATTTAATCTGGATTTTATCGTGACAGCGTATATCACTTCAGTATGAACTCATATGAGCCCTCTATAGCTGCACCACTTATACATATTTCAAATGAATACCATAATTTCCGGACTATTAAGCGCACCTGAATATAAGCCGCATCCACTGAATTTAATTTTTTTTTAAATTTTGAACATAAATAAGCCGCACATGTCTATAAGCCGCAGGTGCCTACCGGTACATTGAGACAAATTAACTTTACACAGGCTTTAACGAAACATGGCTTGTAACAAAAATAAATAGGCTTTAACGAAACACAGCTTGTAACAAAAATAAATAGGCTTTAACGAAACACGGCTTGTAACAAAAAATAAAAAATTAGCAGTAAGCTTTACCGGTAGTTGTCTTTTTGCACTGAGTCAATTCCTCACGCTGCTGTTTCCAACATCTTATCATCGACTCCTTAAGACCAAGCTCCCGTGCAGCAGCTCTATTTCCTTTTCCAACAGCCAGATCAATCACCATCAACTTGAAAGCTGCATCATATATATTTCTCCGTGTCTTTGCCATGATGAGGGTGACAAAATGACTACCGTAATCAGAATGATGGGAAGTTTGAGAGTGCTCGATTTAATCTAAACAGTAAACAAAAAAGTTGTTTGACCTTAACCCGTTCGGCAATTTCATTGGTCTAATGAAAGCTTTATGCCGCCAAAAAACTGAGCACGTCACAGAATGTGTTTTTTTGGAGAGAAAAAAATTGAAAGCGGGAAAAATCCATATATTATCCGCGTCATTGTTTAAGCCGCGAGGTTCAAAGCCTGGGAAAAAAGTTGCGGCTTATAGTCCGGAATTTAGGGTACCCTAATGTCAACACCTTTGCATCACACCAAAACTAACAACGTACTGTAATTTCCTTCACTGAAATGACTGGCATCATCCATGACAAAACCAACATCTAAAAGCCTCTCAGTCTCTTCAAACTGCCCATATCATCAACATCCACTTTAATGAAAACCATCAATGTTCTCACCTGCAAAGCTACTGGTATCTCTTCTCATCTCCAAAATAATATATTTTTCAACAAGAAGCCATTCTCACACTACTCTGCATTATTTTTAAGTAGTTCTTTGCAGTTCAAAAAACAGGTTTCTTTCCTCTTTAATTAAGTGATAATTAAAATATAGGTGCGGCGGCTCAAAATAAAATAAAATAAAATTTTATTGGTCACATACACATGGTTAGCAGATGTTAATGGGAGTGTAGCCAAAGCAGCGGCTACTCTTCCTGGGGTCCAGCAAAATTAAGGCAGTTTATACCATTTTTTTTACATTACAATACAGTCACAGATTTCACAACACACTATGTGCCCTCAGGCCCCAACTCCACCACTACCACATATTTACAGTACTAAATCCATGTGTATGTATAGTGTGTATGTTATGTGTGTGTGTGTGTGTGTGTGTGTGTGTATGCATGTGTCTGTGCCAATGTTTGTGTTGCTTCACAGTCCCCGCTGTTCCATAACGTGTTTTTAAATCAAATTTTACTGCTGGCGTGAATTACTTGATGTGGAATAGAGTTCCATGTAGCAGTCTGATGGCCTTGAGATAGAAGCTGTTTTTCAGTCTCTCGGTCCCAGCTTTGATGCACCTGTACCGACCTTGCCTTAGTACAACATTGTGGGGCATTGTTTGCTCACAGCTCTTTTTGTGCAACCTTGAGTGAGAATGTCATTCCAGTTTATGTACTTTGTTGTGTTATGCCATTTCGTGTTATATATCACTATGGCCACTGACATTGGCTTCTGAAAGACTGACGTATGGCCTTGTGTCATTTGAGAACAGTTGACTAGATCAGTAGTTTTTCATCGGCAGGGACTGGGAAACTGGTCAGAATTGAAGGAATGATGGATGGTGCTAAATACAGGGAAATTCTTGAGGGAAACCTGTTTCAGTCTTCCAGAGATTTGAGACTGGGACAGAGATTCACCTTCCAGCAGGACAATGACCCTAAGCATACTGCTAAAGCAACAGTTGAGTGGTTTAAGGGGAAACGTTTAAATGTCTTGGAATGGCCTAGTCAAAGCCCAGACCTCAATTCAATTGAGAATCAGTGGTATGACTTAAAGATTGCTGTACATCAGCGGAACCCATCCAGCTTGAAGGAGCTGGAGCAGTTTTGCCTTGAAGAATGGGCAAAAATCCCAGTGGCTGGATGTGCCAAGCTTATAGAGACATACCCCAAGAGACTTGCAGCTGTACTTGCTGCAAAAGGTGGCTGTACTAAGTATTGACTTTGGGGGAGTGAATAGTTATGCACGCTCAAGTTTTCTGTTTTTTTGTCTTATTACTTTTTTGTTTTACAAGAAAAAATATTTTGCATCCTCAAAGTGGTAGGCATGTTGTGTAAATCAAATGATACAAAACCCCCAAAATCCATTTTAATTCCAGGTTGTAAGGCAACAAAACAGGAAAAATGCCAAGGAGGGTGAATACTTTCGCAAGCCACTGTAATATGGCTATTAACTTTTTAGTGACATGGGGCAGTATTCGGAAATTCAGATGAATGACACGCCCAAATTAAACTGCCTGCTACTCAGGCTCAGAAGGTAGGATATGCATATTATTAGTAGATTTGGATAGAAACACTCTGAAGTTTCTAAAACTGTTTGAATGATGTCTGTGAGTATAACAGAACTCATATGGAAGGCAAAAACCTGAGAAAAATCCAACCAGGAAGTGTGGAAATCTGAGGTTTGTAATTTTTCAAGTGATTCCCTATCCAGTATACAGTGACTTAGGGTTCATTTTGCACTTCCTAAGGCTTCCACTAGATGTCAACAGTCTTTAGAACGTTGTTTCATGCTTCTACTGTGAATAGGAAGAGAATAAGAGCTCCTGGAAGTAGATGAGTGAGAAAATGACATGAGGTCAGTGGCGCACACTCCCGTGAGAGTTAGCTGCGTTCCTTTTCTTTTTAGAAGACAAAGGAATCGTCCGGTTCGAATATTATGGAAGATTTATAATAAAAACATCCTAAAGATTGATTCTATACATCGTTTGACATTCTATACATCGTCTGAAATATAACTTTTTAGACTTTCGTCTGAACTTAACTGCACGAGCACAATGCATTTGGAGTACTCTACCGAACGCGCGAACAAAAAGGAGGTATTTGGACATATATATGGACTTTATCGAAACAAATGAACATTTATTGGGGAACTGGGATTCCTGGGAGTGCATTCTGACGAAGATCATCAAAGGTAAGTGAATATTTATAATATTATTTCTGAGTTTTGTTGACTCCACAAAATGGCGGGTTTGGTTTAGTCTCTAGATTATTGCAAAGTGTGCTTTCGCTGTAAAGTTTTTTTGAAATCTGACACAGCGGTTGCATTAAGGAGAAGTGTATCTATAATTCTTTGAATAACAGTTAAATATTTTATCAACGTTTATGATGAGTTTTTCTGTAAATTGATGTGCTCATTCACCGGAAGTTTTGGGAGGCAAAACATGTCTGAACATTACACGCCAATGTAAAATGGGGTTTTTGGATATAAATATGAACTTTATCGAGCAAAACATACATGTATTGTGTAACATGAGGTCCTATGAGTGCCATCTGATGAAGATCATCAAAGGTTAGTGATTCATTTTAGCTGTATTTCAGGTTTTTGTGACGCCTCTCCTTGCTTGGAAAATGGCTGTGTGGTTTTTCTTGTCTCGGCGCTGTCCTAACATAATCTAATGCTATGCTTTCGGCGTAAAGCCTTTTTGAAATCGGACAATGTGGTTGGATTAACAAGATATTCCTCTTTAAAATGGTGTAAAATAGGTGTATGTTTGAGAAATTTGAATTATGAGATTTTTGTTGTTTTGAATTTGGCGCCCTGCTATTTCACTGGCTGTTGAATAGTGTGTCCTGCATTTCCCAGTTTTAAACCAGAATTTTAAAAAAAACTTTATGGTTCTACAAAGAACATTTGAGATTGAGAAAGATTCTTTATAGAACCATTCTCCATATAGGTTCTACAAAGAACAGTAAAAAGGGTTCTATATAGCCTACAAAAGGGTTGTAACCACAGCGGAACCCTTTTTTTAATAACCTTTTTTTAATGGTTATTTCATAGAACCTTAGGAAAATATTCTTTATAGCACCATACAGGTTCCATTTAGAACCTTATGAGCATGGTTCTTTATAGAACCTTAAAATAAAGTTTCGTATAGCACCAAAAATGGTTCCGCTATGGTTACAAGCCAAAGAACCCCTATTTGGAATTATACAGAACCATTTGTTTTAGTGTACAATTCCTAACATTCATCTGCTAATGAGAGGTGCCACAGTCCATAACATTAGTCTGTTATTGAGAGGTGCCACAGTCCATACCATTAGTCTGTTATTGAGAGGTGCCACAGTCCATAACATTAGTCTGTTATTGAGAGGTGCCACAGTCCATAACATTAGTCTGTTATTGAGAGGTGCCACAGTCCATACCATTAGTCTGTTATTGAGAGGTGCCACAGTCCATACCATTAGTCTGTTATTGAGAGGTGCCACAGTCCATACCATTAGTCTGTTATTGAGAGGTGCCACAGTCCATACCATTAGTCTGTTATTGAGAGGTGCCACAGTCCATAACATTAGTCTGTTATTGAGAGGTGCCACAGTCCATACCATTAGTCTGTTATTGAGAGGTGCCACAGTCCATACCATTAGTCTGTTATTGAGAGTTGCCACAGTCCATACCATTAGTCTGTTATTGAGAGGTGCCACAGTCCATACCATTAGTCTGTTATTGAGAGGTGCCACAGTCCATACCATTAGTCTGTTATTGAGAGGTGCCACAGTCCATACCATTAGTCTGTTATTGAGAGGTGCCACAGTCCATAACATTAGTCTGTTATTGAGAGGTGCCACAGTCCATACCATTAGTCTGTTATTGAGAGGTGCCACAGTTCCTAATTGGACAGCAGTTTATGGCAGCTAATAAAGGCATTATGGTTCAAGGTTAAGGTTATGGTACCCTTCATAATGTGCACACTAAAAACAAATGGTTCTATATAGTTCTAAATAAGGGTTCTAAAGGGCTTGTAACCATAGAAGATCCCTTTTTGCTGCAATAGAGAACCTTTTTTGAAGGTTCTATCGCTACCCGGTCTACCTGCATTGACTCTTTTGACTCATCACATACTCTGCTGTTACTGTCTATTATCTATCCTGTTGTCTAATCACTTTACCCCTGCCTACAGTATACTGCTGCTACTGTCTGTTATCTATCCTTTACCCCTACCTACTGTATACTGCTGCTACTGTCTATTATCTATCCTTTACCCCTACCTACAGTATACTGCTGTTACTGTCTATTATCTATCCTTTACCCCTACCTACAGTATACTGCTGATACTGTCTATTATCTATCCTTTACCCCTACCTACAGTATACTGCTGTTACTGTCTATTATCTATCCTTTACCCCTACCTACAGTATACTGCTGTTACTGTCTATTATCTATCCTTTACCCCTACCTACAGTATACTGCTGTTACTGTCTATTATCTATCCTTTAACCCTACCTACAGTATACTGCTGTTACTGTCTATTATCTATCCTGTTGTCTAGTCACTTTACCCCTACCTACAGTATACTGCTGTTACTGTCTATTATCTATCCTGTTGTCTAGTCACTTTACCCCTACCTACAGTATACTGCTGTTACTGTCTATTATCTATCCTTTACCCCACCTACAGTTTACTGCTGTTACTGTCTATTATCTATCCTGTTGTCTAGTCACTTTACCCCTACCTACAGTATACTGCTGTTACTGTCTATTATCTATCCTTTACCCCACCTACAGTTTACTGCTGTTACTGTCTATTATCTATCCTGTTGTCTAGTCACTTTACCCCTACCTACAGTATACTGCTGTTACTGGCTATTATCTATCCTTTACCCCTACCTACAGTATACTGCTACTGTCTATTATCTATCCTTTACCCCTAACTAAAGTATACTGCTGCTACTGTCTATTATCTATCCTTTACCCCTACCTACAGTATACTGCTGCTACTGTCTATTATCTATCCTTTACCCCTACCTACAGTATACTGCTGTTACTGTCTATTATCTATCCTTTACCCCCTACCTACAGTATACTGCTGTTACTGTCTATTATCTATCCTTTACCCCTACCTACAGTATACTGCTGTTACTGTCTATTATCTATCCTTTACCCCTACCTACAGTATACTGCTGTTACTGTCTATTATCTATCCTTTACCCCTATCAACAGTATACTGCTGCTACTGTCTATTATCTATCCTTTACCCCTACCTACAGTATACTGCTGTTACTGTCTATTATATATCCTGTTGTCTAGTCACTTTATCCCTACCTACAGTATACTGCTGTTACTGTCTGTTATCTATCCTTTACCCTTACCTACAGTATACTACTGCTACTGTCTATTATCTATCCTTTACCCCTACCTACAGTATACTGCTGTTACTGTCTATTATCTATCCTTTACCCCTATCAACAGTATACTGCTGCTACTGTCTATTATCTATCCTTTACCCCTACCTACAGTATACTGCTGTTACTGTCTATTATCTATCCTTTACCCCTACCTACAGTATACTGCTGTTACTGTCTACTATCTATCCTTTACCCCTACCTACAGCATACTGCTGTTACTGTCTATTATCTATCCTTTACCCCTACCTACAGTATACTGCTGTTACTGTCTATTATCTATCCTTTACCCCTACCTACAGCATACTGCTGTTACTGTCTATTATCTATCCTTTACCCCTACCTACAGTATACTGCTGTTACTGTCTACTATCTATCCTTTACCCCTACCTACAGTATACTGCTGTTACTGTCTATTATCTATCCTTTACCCCTACCTACAGCATACTGCTGTTACTGTCTATTATCTATCCTTTACCCCTACCTACAGTATACTGCTGTTACTGTCTACTATCTATCCTTTACCCCTACCTACAGCATACTGCTGTTACTGTCTATTATCTATCCTTTACCCCTACCTACAGTATACTGCTGTTACTGTCTACTATCTATCCTTTACCCCTACCTACAGCATACTGCTGTTACTGTCTATTATCTATCCTTTACCCCTACCTACAGTATACTGCTGTTACTGTCTATTATCTATCCTTTACCCCTACCTACAGTATACTGCTGTTACTGTCTATTATCTATCCTGTTGCCTAGTCACTTTATCCCTACCTATACGTACATATCTGCCTCAATTACCTCGTACCCCTGCACATCCACTAAGTATTGGTAGTACCCCGTGTATATAGCCAAGTCATTTTATTTATTCCTCGTGTTATTATTTAAAAATAATGTCTATTTTCTTTCTCTCTGCGTTGTTGGGAAAGGCCCGTGAGTAAGCACTTCACTGTTAGTCTACACCTGCTGTTTACGAATCATGTGACCAATAACATTTGATTTGGCCATGCTCATAAGGTTCTAAATGTATCCTGTATGGTGCAATAAAGAAGATTTTCCTTTTGGTTCTACAACCCTTTTTTTATGGTTCTTTAGAGAACCTTTATGGAGAATGGTTCTATAAAGAACATTTCCTCCATCTCAAAAGTTCTTTGGAGATCCTTTTGAATCATACAGGGTTTGTACTTATATATTTTTTGACTCTATTTAGCCATGTTATATTGTTAAAAATACATAGGTTTTATTATTGTGTTAAATGAACTAGTTGAATCAGGTGTGCCTAGTTCTAGAACAGACAGGGTCCCTGAGGAGAGAATAGAGAACTACATTTTAGCTATTTAGCAGACGCTCTTATCCAGAGCAACTTACAGTAGTGAATGCATACATTTTATACATTTTTTTTTCTCCGTACTGGTCCCCCGTGGGAATCGAACCCACAACCCTGGCATTGCAAACACCATGCGCTACCAACTGAGCCACACAGGACCCAACTACTGATCTAGTCAACTGTTCTCAAATGACACAAAGTCATACGTGTGTCTTTCACAAGGCAAAATCACTGGCCACAGTCATATGTAACATGTAATGGCATAACACAGCAGATTAGATCAACTGGATGAACACTCTCACTCAAGGTTGCGCAAAATAGCTGTGCTTTAACCACGCCCCAAAATATTTGTAGGAGCCGTCACCCCTACATTTTAATTATCACTCAAAGAGCAAATAACTATTTTTTTTTAACTGAAAATAACCATTGAGGGGCTCAAAGGGTTCTTTGGGTCATTATGGTTCCATATAGAACCATCACCCTTCCCAAAGAATGCTTGAGGAACCCCTTTCTTAGTGTGAGCTGTATAACACAAGTGTGCTTTCAACCTACAGAGGTAGGATCTTAATTTGAGCCAGTTTGCTACAGCACGAAAATTATCCTGCACCAACAGGAAATGTGAATTATTATGTGGATTATAATTAATGTACATTTTTATGTAGGGGTTGATACATTTTACATTAGGGCCTTTTGAGAAAAATTTGCAGAAACAAAAGATTGATCAAATTAAGATCCTACATGTAAAACTTCGGCCCGAGATGTACCCAACCAAAGCTAGTCGGCTCAGTATCAATTTTCAAGGTGGTTTTGTTCAGCAGAAACTTTAAAGGAAGACTTAGCAATATGACGTTGCAACGAACAGCACTGCAGATATTGAGATGAGCGCGACGAAAGACTCTCACAGTCACAAAGTACAGTATCAGTGCATGCATGGCATAGCACAGGAGGTTGGTGGCACCTTAATTGGGGAGAATGAAATTGTGGTAATGGCTGGAGCGGTATTGGTGGAAGGATATGAAATACATCAAACACATGGTTTGATACCATTCCATTAGCTCCGTTCCAGCCATTATTATGAGCCGGCCTCCTCTCAGCAGCCTCCACTGGTGCACAGGTATGTTTCATCTGCTACAACATGGGCGGTAGCTACGGGACCAAAACAGCTGAGAAGTTTAGGCTCGCACTTCAAGGTTCTTTGTTGTTATGGAAATTGACCCACAATGTGTTTATTTCGTGTATGCAACGTCATTTCACTGACTCTACCTTTATATTATGAGTCACTTGGCTCATCAACATCATGAGCTCAGTAACGGACAAACCTTTAAAGGTCAACTTTAGGCAACAAATCCAAAGAAGCTTAAGGTTATGGTTATGGGATATGATACTCTAAATTTGGTACAGTAAAGTACCTTCTCTCTTTTGATTAGTTCCTTAGCAGACAAAAGGCTGTTTATTCGTGATGACGCTCATTACACTTTTATAGTAGGCACGCAATTCATCTGATAAGAAATGCTCTGTGATAAGTGTCACTATCTTACTCTCCTTTACTTAGACTTCATTTTTATTAAATAATAATAATTAGTGTCCTACTTCACACATGTACAAGTGTGTGTTATACACATGTGAATTGGAAATGTGTTTTTTTGCATATCCCACTCCCCTTGATACACTCTCGGAGAGTGGGGTCACAGATCAGCCATTATTGGCCCCAACCCTGGAGCAATTAGGATTAAGAGCCTTGCTGAAGGGCACATCGACAGATTTTTCACCCAGTCGGCTCAGGGATTAAGTGTCTTGTTCAAAGGCTCATCGACAGATTTTTCACCCAGTTGGCTATGGGATTCAAACCAGTGACATTTCAGTTACTGGCCCAATGCTCTTAACCGCTAGGCTACCTAAAAATGTATGTATTTATATGCAAATGATTTAATGAATTATGCACATTTCAGAGTATTATATATTTTGCTATTCATTCTCTGTCTATACTTGGAAGACCTTGGACACCAATATATGAAATAACTGTTCAGTGGTTATCAGAGAGTTATTTGAGATATTTAAGGCAATGCTTTGAGGGAATTGCCTGCATTTGCATATTCCCAGAAGGAAAAACTCATAAGGACGTAATTTCAACCAGTTTTGCCTGCTGGGTTACCGCCATGCTTTTATAAAGATGTACAGTGATGCCTTTTTAATGCTACCATTAACATGATGCCTTTTTAATGCTATCATTAGCATGACATAACATGTATGACATGACAACAAAGATTTAATATAAGTAGCATAATGCTGTTATGGTATTTAACATGGCAAACATTTGGAAAACATATTTCCTCTCCATGCACATTAACAATGTAATATGGAAACTGCTCGGCCTCCGACCGCAAGGCACTACAGAGAGCGTAGTGCGTACAGCCCAGTACATCACAGGGGCCAAGCTTCCTGCCATCCAGGACCTCTATACCAGGCGTTGTCAAAGGAAGGCCCTAAAAATTGTCAAAGACTTCAGCCACCCTAGTCATAGACTGTTCTCTCTGCTACCACACAGCAAGCGGTACCGGAGCGCCAAGTCTAGGTCCAAGAGGCTTCTGAACAGCTTCTACCCTCAAGCAATAAGACTCCTGAACATCTAATCAAATGGCCACCCAGACTATTTGCATTGCCCCCCCCCCTGCTCTTTTACACTGCTGCTACTCTCTGTTGTTATCATCAATGCATAGTCACTTTAATAACTCTACCTACATGTACATATTACCTCAACTAACCGGAGCCCTCGCACATTGACTCTGTACCTGTACCCCCCTGTATATAGTCTCGCTAATGTTATTTTACTGCTGCTCTTTAATTAACTTGTTACTTTTATTTCTTATTCTTATTCATATTTTATTTAAACTACATTGTTGGTTAGGGGCTCGTAAGTAAGCATTTCACTGTAAGGTTGTATTCGGCGCATGTGACTAATACAATTAGATTTGATTTTGATTTGAAAAACATTTATTTGATTTCATATCCATTTTCATTTTAGTAATTTAACAGACGCTCTTATCCAGAGTTAGTGCATTCATCTTAAGGGAGGGAGGGGGATAAGACTGACTGAGATGTCTTGCAGTATTTAAGATAGTGGTACAGCACTCATCTAGAATTCCCCTACTCAGACTATAGCAACAACAAAAACTTATTGAAAGACACAAATACTTGCAGAGATGAGTTGTCTTCCCAGACTATAAATGAGCACATGGTAGTTCTAATATGGTGTCCATACACATGACTGTCCTAAAATGGACACCATATTCTCATTAATGTTTGTGACCTGTTATAACAGAAATTATGTCATGCTCATGCCAGATACTGCGAATAACAAGGATCATTACCAAGTTTTGTTTCTATGGCGTTTGCATGATGCCTGTGTATTGACGATACTATGAAAAAAATCTGCTCTGGTGGTCCCTTTCTCAACTGTCACCAAGTTTAACGTTGAGTGTTGGCTGGCCGTGATGTGTCCTAGACAGCCAGGATGTGTCCCCAATGGCACTCTGTTCCCTACATAGTGTACTACTATGGGTCCTGGTCAAAAGTAGTGCACTACATAGGAAATAGGGTGTTATTTTGGACGTAGCCCCAGTGTTTGGAGACAGCTCCTCCACCCTGGCAAACAGGAGCCTAGCAATTACATCGGATCTCCAGGAGACAAACAAGGACTTATCAAAGGCCTTCAGCACCAAACCAAAGCAGACTTTGAGTTAGTGCCTGTGTGTGTTTGTTTGTCTCTGTGTGGGTGCGTGAATGCGCTCGTGTGTACGGTGGGGGGTATAGAGAGAGATAAAAACTAAACAATCCACTATATATTAGGTGCCACCTTAGCAGCCAAACACTCTGTAGTTACCCTCCAGTACCCTCCAGCCAAACACACTGAAGGTACCCTCCAGCAAAACACACTCTGTAGGTACCCTCCAGTACCCTCCAGCCAAACACACTGTACAGTAGGACCCTCCAGCCAAACACACTGTACAGTAGGACCCTCCAGCCAAACACACTGTAGGTTCCCTCCAGCCAAAGACATTGTAGGTTCCCTCCAGCCAAAGACATTGTAGGTCCCTCCTGCCAAACACACTGTAGGTTCCCTGCAGCAAAAGACATTGTAGGTTCCCTCCAGCCAAAGACATTGTAGGTTCCCTCCAGCCAAACACACTGTAGGTCCCTCCTGCCAAACACACTGTAGGTTCCCTCCAGCCAAAGACATTGTAGGTTCCCTCCAGCCAAACACACTGTAGGTTCCCTCCAGCCAAACACACTGTAGGTTCCCTCCAGCCAAAGACATTGTAGGTTCCCTCCAGCCAAACACACTGTAGGTTCCCTCCAACCAAAGACATTGTAGGTTCCCTCCAGCCAAACACACTGTAGGTTCCCTCCAGCCAAACACACTGTAGGTTCCCTCCAACCAAAGACATTGTAGGTCCCTCCTGCCAAACACTCTGTAGGTTCCCTCCAGTGAAACACACTATACAGTGTCTCCCTCCAGCCAAATACACTGTAGGTACCATCTTGCCACTGAAAATGTTGTTTGTGAAATGCTTAACCGGGACCCTGACCTAGACTAAATGTATTCATAAAAATGCCAGGCCCAAACTTGTCACGCTCGGGCTACAAATCCAAACTGTACAGGAACGGACCACCACATCAGGGATGGAAATTGGTATATGAGAATTATATTTTGGTGCATCAGATGACCTGGCCTCCACAATCAACCGACCTCAACCCAATTGAGATGGTTTGGGATGAGTTGGACCACAGAGTGAAGGAAAAGCAGCCAACAGGTGCTCAGCATATGTGGGAACTCCTTCAAGACTGTTGGGAAAGCATTCCAGGTGAAGCTGGTTGAGAGAATGACATAGTGTGCAAAGCTGTCATCAAGGCAAAGGGTGGCTATTTTAAAGAATCTCAAATATAAAATATATTTTGATTTGTTTAACACTTTTTTGGTTACTACATGATTCCATATGTGTTATTTCATAGTTTTGATGTCTTCACTATTATTCTACAATGTAGAAAATAGTAAAATAAAGTAAAACCCTGGAATGAGTAGGTGTGTTCAAACTTTTGACTGGTACTGTACCTTGGAAGTATGCTGCTTCTTGGCATCCTGGTCATGTCCATACCCTTTACTTATCATGGCCTTTAAGGGGGGCAATGGGGGATGTAGCTGGAGGAGCCTTCTCTCTCCCAGGACACCACTACACATTTACAGACACTAAGCAGAGACACAAAGAATACAATTACATTCACTAAGCAGAGACACATTGCCAAGCACAGAACCCTGGGCCACTTAACCCTGAGTACCATCAAACCATTGTGGCTCATAAAATGTATTAATCTTGGGAGGGCCAGACCTAACCTTTTGGGGGCCCTAGGTCAAGATTTGGTTCGGGGGGGGGGGGGGGGGGGGGGACGCTCTTGATGGCGGAGAGTACATTTGAAAATGTTGAAGTTAAGTTCCTGCAACTCTAAATATTTTACCATGGGGTGTAGATAGGGCTGGCTTGTATACCGTATTTTACTATATACCGGTATTGATGCACGGATCGGTATGAGTTTTTACTTGACCTTCTATAATGGTATTTCAATGTTTGGTATGTTAAATGTGATACGCAACTCCAGCGAGTATAATGTCAGTTTTGAAGTTTAATCTGTTTGCTTCTGTGCTTCTGGAGTCATCTCTCTTCCTCTCCTCCTCCATGCCGTTAACCACACCAAGCCCTGCCTCCTGTCACTCATGGAGAGAGCAGATGCTCATCCACAAAGTCCTTTCTACCATTCCCTCCACATGGTCAGGTGGATACAATGTTGGTTACATGCTGCTTTTCACAAGCGTTCTATAATTACACTATTTGTTTATGTATCTTACTGTTTGCTAGTTTGTCTTTTGTTAGCAAGGTGTTGCTAAAATAATTTGTGTTAGCTGCTAATGCTAATCGCTAGTTATCTGGCTAGCTAGCTTGCTAAAATAAGAGTCAGAGCAAATGTAGCTAGTTAGCTAATACTGCCTGGTACCAGTGCTGGTGTAGGCCTAGATAAGCGTGTTTGTGCAACAGTATCTTCTAAATCAGAGAGGAATAAGTGAAGGATTAATATGTTGGCTAACTAGCTAGCTACATGAAGTATGAAAAAAATACTGTAAAATCTAATTAGGGTCACCTGGAAACACTGACAAAAACTTTGGTTCCTATCCTGTCGACAATTCCTCACTGGCTTAATCATTTGTTGTCATGCCAATCAACAATGTATTCAATGTGCTGGCCACTATATTCCAACTATAGAATTAAAATAATCATTCTATTTCCATGATTCCGACAGTTCAATTAACTAGACCTAGATTTGTTGGGCCCATATCATGCTGCATGGAACAATGTGGAAATGAAAATAAAAGTGCAGGAAATGCAGAAATGTATGAAATGCTGAAAATTATTTTTCTTTTGAGTTCGATTGAACAGTATAAATGGAGAAAGCCCCATTGAAATCATGTATAATATATGTGTTGCCACCCAAGGGTCATCAACTACTCATAAAGCATATTCAGAACTTTTATTATTCAATAACATAAAATTCCGGCAAATACTGTCATAACGTCAAAAATTTGAAAGATATTGTGATATGATATTTTGTCCATGTATTGGTCACATACACATATTTAGCAGATGTTATTGTGGGTGTAGGAAAATGCTTGTGTTCCTAGCTCCAGCAGTGCAGTAGTATCTAACAATTCACAACAATACACACAAATCGAAAAGTAAAAGAATGGAAATTAAGAAATATATAAATATTAGGACGAGCAATGTCGGAGTGGCTTTGACTAAAATACAATAGAATGCAGTATATACATTGACTTCAGAAAGTATTCAGACCCCTGGACTTTTTCCACATTTTGTTAGGTTACAGCCTTATACTAAAATATATTAAATAGTTGTTTCCCCTCATCAATCTACACACAATAGCCCATAATGATGAAGCAAAAACAGGTTTTAGCAAATTTATACAAAATCAAATACTGAAATATCACATTTACACACAGTAACAGTCAAAAGGTGATTTCTGGAGGTTTCTGAGTCAAAGGTGAACAAGGTGATTAGCTCACTAAAGAACTCTAAAGCCAAAGATGTGTTTGGGCTGGACTCTACCTTTCTTAAAAACTACAAAGATTCACTCATTGGCCCCATTACTAAGGTCACCAACACATCTATTGGTCTGCGGGTGTTTCCAAGGGTATGGAAGTCGGCCATCATAACGGCCATCTTTAAATCGGGTGGCCCTGCTGACGTGAGCAACTACGGGCCCATTAGTATACTGCCTGTGGTGTCGAAGGTTGTTGAAAATGGTGTAGCAGAACAACTGATTGCCCACCTCAACAACAGCCCCTTCACATTACACTCCATGCAGTTTGGCTTCAGAGCGAAACACTCCACAGAAACGGCCAACTGCTTTCTTCTGGAAAATGTGAAGTCCAAGATGGACAAAGGGGGCATTATTGGGGCTGTGTTTCTGGACCTAAGGAAGACTTTTGATACTGTTAACCATGAGGATCTCATCACAAAATTGTCCAAGTTCAACTTTTCCCCCGATGCCTTGAGATGGATGAAAGCATACCTTGAAGGCAGAACTCAGTGTGTCAGAGTGAGCAATGAGCTGTTGTCCACTCTTAGCTATGATGTGGGCGTGCCCCAAGGGTCAATACTGGAGCCCCTCCTGTTCAGCCTGTACATTAATGATCTGCCTTCTGTCTGTACTGGGTCTGAAGTTCAAATGTATACGGATGATACAGTGATATATGTGCATGCAAAGAGCAAACAACAAGCTGCACAAGAAATATCTACTGTAATGGTCCAGGTTACAAAGTGGCTCAGTGACTCGTGTTTGAATCTCAATATGAAAAAAACTGTCTGCATGTTCTTCACAAAGAGGGCAACAGATGCTACTGAGCCAGATGTCTATGTGTCAGGGGAGAAGCTCCAGGTGGTATCTGATTTTAAGTACGTTGGCATCATACTTGATTCCAACCTCTCTTTTAAAAAGCAGGTGAAAAAGGTCATTCAAATAACCAAATTCAACATAGCTAATTTCTGATTTATACGTATTTGTTTGACTCCGCCACCTAACATACTGCTTGACTAGTTGGGCCCAAGCTTGCTGTACAACATTAAAACCCATTCAGTCTGTCTACAAACAGGCTCTCAAAGTGCTTGATAGGAAGCCCAAAAGCCATCATCACTGTTACATCCTCAGAAAGCATGCGCTCCTGAGTTGGGAAAATCTTGTGTAATACACCGACGCATGTCTTGTATTCAAGATCCTAAATGGCCTGGCTCCCCCTCCACTCAGTACTTTTGTTAAACAGAAAACCCAAACATATGGCAGCAGATCCACAAGGTCTGCCATGAGAGGTGACTGTATACACTGGCTTCCTGTTAAGGCAAGGGCTGATTTCAAGGTTTTACTGCTAACCTACAAAGCATTACATGGGCTTGCTCCTACCTATCTTTCCGATTTGGTCCTGCCGTACATACCTACACGTACGCTACGGTCACAAGACGCAGGCCTCCTAATTGTCCCTAGAATGTCTAAGCAAACGGCTGGAGGTAGGGCTTTCTCCTATAGAGCTCCATTTTTATGGAATGGTCTGCCTACCAATGTGAGAGACGCAGACTCAGTCTCAACCTTTAAGTCTTTACTGAAGACTTATCTCTTCAGTAGGTCCTATGATTAAGTATAGTCTGGCCCAGGAGTGTGAAGGTGAACGGAAAGGCTGGAGCAACGAACCGCCCTTGCTGTCTCTGCCTTGCCGGTTCCCCTCTTTCCACCGGGATTCTCTGCCTCTAACCCTATTACAGGGGCTGAGTCACTGGCTTACTGGTGTTCTTCCATGCCGTCCATGGGAGGGGTGCGTCACTTGAGTGGGTTGAGTCACTGACGTGGTCTTCCTGTCTGGGTTGGCGCCCCCCCTTGGGTTGTGCCATGGCGGAGATCGTTGTGGGCTATACTCGGCCTTGTCTTAGGACGGTAAGTTGGTGGTTGGAGACATCCCTCTAGTGGTGTGGGGGCTGTAATTGGCAAAGTGGGTGGGGTTATATCCTGCCTGTTTGGCCCTGTCCGGGGGTATCATCGGATGGGGCCACAGTGTCTTCTGATCCCTCCTGTCTCAGCCTCCAGTATTTATGCTGCAGTAGTTTATGTGTCGGGGGGCTAGGGTCAGTCTGTTACATCTGGAGTATTTCTCTTGTCTTATCTGGTGTCCTGTGTGAATTTAAATATGCTCTCTCTAATTCTCTCTTTCTCTCTTTCTGTCTTTCTCTCGGAGGATCTGAGCCCTAGGACCATGCCTCAGGACTACCTGGTATGATGACTCCTTGCTGTCCCCAGTCCACCTGGCCGTGCTGCTGCTCCAGTTTCAACTGTTCTGCCTGCGGCTATGGAACCCTGACCTGTTCACCGGACGTGCTTGTTGCACCCTCGACAACTACTATGATTATTATTATTTGACCATGCTGGTCATTTATGAACATTTTAACATCTTGACCATGTTCTGTTATAATATCCACCCTGCACAGCCAGAAGAGGACTGGCCACCCCTCATAGCCTGGTTCCTCTCTAGGTTTCTTCCTAGGTTTTTGGCCTTTCTAGGGAGTTTTTCCTAGCCACCGTGCTTCTTTCACATGCATTGCTTGCTGTTTGGGGTTTTAGGCTGGGTTTCTGTACAGCACTTTGAGATGTCAGCTGATGTACGAAGGGCTATATAAATAAGATTTGATTTGATTTGATATAGTTCCCTTAAGGAAAAACACCTTGAGTCAATCCGCTTTCTCTGTGAGAGCTTCCCACGTCTGGAATACACTGCCATCAGACACACATAACTGCACCACCTATCACACTTTCACAAAAAACATGAAGACATGGCTAAAGGTGAATCAGATTTGTGAACATAATCCCTAGCTGTGTATTGCCGCTTTCCATGTTGTCTGTTGTCTGTACCTTGTGAGGTGTGGAAACACTGTTGCTTTTATGGATTTTGTCTTGTTGCTTTTTGTGCTATGTTGCTCTGTCTGCATGCTATGTCTTGCTGGTCCAAAGATGCTCTACGTGTGCTCACTGCTCATTGATTGTCAGTATTGTAATTGTTTTTAATAACCTGCCCAGGGACTGCGGTTGAAAATTAGCCGGCTGGCTAAAACCGGCACTTCTACTGAAACGTTGATTAATGTGCACTGTCCCTGTAAAAATAAAATTAACTCAATAAACTCAACCTCAAAGTTTGGACACACCTACTCATTCAAGGGTTTTTCTTTATTTTTACTATTTTCTACATTGTAGAATAGTAGTGAATACATCAAAACTATGAAATAACACATATGGAATCATGTAGTAACCAAAAAAGTGTGAAACAAATCAACATGTATTTTATATTTAAGATTCTTCAAAGTAGCCACCCTTTGCATTGATGACAGCTTTGCACACTCTTGGCATTCTTCCAACCAGTTTAACCTGGAATGCTTTTCCAACAGTCTTGAATGAGTTCCCACATATGCTGAGCACTTGTTGGCTTCTTTTCCTTCTCTCTGCGGTCCAACTCATTCCAAACCATCTCAATTGGGTTGAGATCGGGTGATTGTGGAGGCCAGGTCATCTGATGCAGCACTCCATCACTCTGCTTCTTGGTCATATAGCCCTTACACAGCCTGGAGGTGTGTTGGGTCATTGTCCCGTTGAAAAACAAATGATTGTCCCACTAAGTGCAAACCAGATGGGATAGGGTATCGCTGCAGAATGCTGTGGTAGCCATACTGGTTAAGTGTGTCTTAAATCCTAAATAAATCACAGACAGTTTTCTGTCTGTGATTTTTGCTTGGCCTCTATTGCAAAATGTCTAAAAACCTGTTATCTCTTTTCCATTATGGGGTATTGTGTGTAGATTGCTGAGGATTTGTATTCATTTAATCCATTTTAGAATAAGGCTGTAACGTAACAAAATGTGGAAAAAGTCAAAGAAAAAATACTTTCCGAAGGCACTGTACATAATGAAATGAGTGAAACAGCATGTAAACACTATTAAAGTGACTAGTGTTCCATTATTAAAGTGACCAGTGATTCCATATCTATGTACATAGGGCAGCAGCCTCTAACGCTTCGAACACACAGACAGCGTCGTGGCGCTTTGAAGCACCTGTACTGACCTCGTCTTCTGGATGATAGCGGGGTGAACAGGCCATGGCTCAAGGTGGTTGTTGTCCTTGATGATCTTTTTGGCCTTCCTGTGACATCGGGTGCTGTAGGTGTCCTGGAGGGCAGGTAGTTTGCCCCCGGTGATGCGTTGTGCAGACCGCACTACCCTCTGGAGAGCCTTGCGGTTCTGGGCGGAGCAGTTGCCGTACCAGACGGTGATACAGCCCGACAGGATCCTCTCGATTGTGCATCTGTAAAAGTTTGCGTCGAAATCACCCAGCCCTAGGCGTAGAGAAAATGTGTGACTTATGCCATGTTAATATGATATCTAATAAAATCAAATCGGGGACTCCTGGAGGTCAGGGCCCCTGCCCTTCGTGCCCAGTCGGTAATTTAACCAATCTAAAATATGTTAGCTGACATGGCTTATTGAGTGACTGTCACACACTGACACAACAAGAGCAAAACTGCTAATGCACAAACAAACTTAGAAATTACACCTTGTGTATACTACTATTCTAACTCTTAACAGTAAGTTGAGACCCTGACTGAGTTCCATTATATTTTTGTCGGGGGCCCCCTAGTGGCCAGGGGCTCTAAGTGACCGCCTATGTAGCATATGCCCAGGGCCAACCCTGCATCTTCGGTTAGAAAGTCAGGGCCTCATTAAAGTTAAATTGCTCATGTCACTAGTACGAACCATATCATTCTATGCAATCATGTGAGTGTAGTTCACCGAACCTCCACTTCAATCTCTTCTTCACCCCTCTTTGACCTATTTCTCCTCTCTGCAGCAACCCCAGCAGCCCGATTGACCTATTTCTCCTCTCTGTAGCAACCCCAGCAGCCCGATTTACCTATTTCTCCTCTCTGTAGCAACCACAGCAGCTGATTGACCTATTTCTCCTCTCTGTAGCAACCCCAGCAGCCCGATTTACCTATTTCTCCTCTCTGTAGCAACCACAGCAGCTGATTGACCTATTTCTCCTCTCTGCAGCAACCCCAGCAGCCCGATTGACCTATTTCTCCTCTCTGCAGCAACCCCAGCAGCCCGATTTACCTATTTCTCCTCTCTGTAGCAACCACAGCAGCTGATTGACCTATTTCTCCTCTCTGTAGCAACCACAGCAGCTGATTGACCTATTTCTCCTCTCTGTAGCAACCCCAGCAGCCCGATTTACCAATGTCTCCTCTCTGTAGCAACCACAGCAGTTGATTGCCATGATCAGGGAGCTCAAGTACATTGAGGGAAAAAAGTATTTGATCCCCTGCTGATTTTGTACGTTTGCCCACTGACAAAGAAATGATCAGTCTATAATTTTAATGGTAGGTTTATTTGAACAGTGAGAGACAGAATAACAACAAAAAAATCCAGAAAAACGTATGTCAAAAATGTTATAAATTGATTTGAATTTTAGTAAGGGAAATAAGTATTTGACCCCCTCTGCAAAACAAATCAAATCAAATGTATTTATATAGCCCTTCTTACATCAGCTGATATCTCAAAGTGCTGTACAGAAACCCAGCCTAAAACCCCAAACAGCAAGCAATGCAGGTGTAGAAGCAAGGTGGCTAGGAAAAACTCCCTAGAAAGGACAAAATCTAGGAAGAAACCTAGAGAGGAACCAGGCTCTGAGGGGTGGCCAGTCCTCTTCTGGCTCTGCCGGGGTGGATATTATAACAGAACATGGCCAAGATGTTCAAATGTTCATAAATGACCAGCATGGTCAAATAATAATAATCATAGTAGTTGTCGAGGGTGCAACAAGTCAGCAACTCAAGAATAAGTGTCAGTTGGCTTTTTCATAGCCGATCTTTGAGAGTATCTCTACCGCTCCTGCTGTCTCTAGAGAGTTGAAAACAGCAGGTCTGGGACAGGTTGCACATCCGGTGAACAGGTCAGGGTTCCAGCAGGTCTGGGACAGCAGGTCTGGGAAAGGGTAGCACGTCTGGTGAACAGGTCAGGGTTCCATAGCCGCAGGCAGAACAGTTGGCCAGGTGGACTGGGGACAGCAAGGTGGACTGGGCCAGGTGGACTGGGGACAGCAAGGAGTCATCATACCAGGTAGTCCTGAGGCATGGTCCTAGGGCTCAGGTCCTCCGAAAGAGAGAAAGAAAGAAAGAGAGAAAGAGAGAGCATATTTAAATTCACACAAGACACCGGATAAGACAAGAGAAATACTCCAGATGTAACAGACTGACCCTAGCCCCCCCGACACATTAACTACTGCAGCATAAATACTGGAGGCTGAGACAGGAGGGGTCAGGAGACACTGTGGCCCCATCCGATGATACCCCCGGACAGGGCCAAACAGGCAGGATATAACCCCACCCACTTTGCCAAAGCACAGCCCCCACACTACTGGAGGGATATCTTCAACCACCAACTTACCATCCTGAGACAAGGCCGAGTATAGCCCACAAAGATCTCCGCCACGGATGACTTAGTACTTGCTGGCAAAACCCTTGTTGGCAATCACAGAGGTCAGACGTTTCTTGTAGTTGGCCACCAGGTTTGCACACATCTTAGTTGGGATTTTGTCCCACTCCTCTTTGCAGATCTTCTCCAAGTCATTAAGGTTTCGAGGCTGCCGTTTGGCAACTCGAACCTTCAGCTCCCTCCACAGATTTTCTATGGGATTAAGGTCTGGAGACTGGCTAGGGCACTCCAGGACCTTAATGTGCTTCTTCTTGAGCCACTCCTTTGTTGCCTTGGCCGTGTGTCTTGGGTCATTGTCATGCTGGAATACCCATCCACGACCCATTTTCAATGCTCTGGCTGAGGGAAGGAGGTTCTCACCCAAGATTTGACGGTACATGGCCCCGTCCATCGTCCCTTTGATGCGGTGAAGTTGTCCTGTCCCCTTAGCAGGAAAACACCCCCAAAGCATAATGTTTCCACCTCCATGTTTGAGGGTGGGGATGGTTTTCTTGGGGTCATAGGCAGCATTCCTCCTTCTCCAAACATGGCGAGTTGAGTTGATGCCAAAGAGCTCCATTTTGGTCTCATCTGACCACAACACTTTCACCCAGTTGTCCTCTGAATCATTCAGATGTTCATTGGCAAACTTCAGACGGGCATGTATATGTGCTTTCTTGAGCAGGGGGACCTTGCGGGCGCTGCAGGATTTCAGTCCTTCACGGCGTAGTGTGTTACCAATTGTTTTCTTGGTGACTATGGTCCCAGCTGCCTTGAGATCATTGACAAGATCCTCCCGTGTAGTTCTGGGCTGATTCCTCACCGTTCTCATGATCATTGCAACTCCACGAGGTGAGATCTTGCATGGAGCCCCAGGCCGAGGGAGATTGACAGTTCTTTTGTGTTTCTTCCATTTGCGAATAATCGCACCAAATGTTGTCACCTTCTCACCAAGCTGCTTGGCGATGGTCTTGTAGCCCATTCCAGCCTTGTGTAGGTCTACAATCTTGTCCCTGACATCCTTGGAGAGCTCTTTGGTCTTGGCCATGGTGGAGAGTTGGGAATCTGATTGATTGATTGCTTCTGTGGACAGGTGTCTTTTATACATGTAACAAACTGAGATTAGGAGCACTCCCTTTAAGAGTGTGCTCCTAATCTCAGCTCGTTACCTGTATAAAAGACACCTGGGAGCCAGAAATCTTTCTGATTGAGAGGGGGTCAAATACTTATTTCCCTCATTAAAATGCAAATCAATTTATAACATTTTTGACATGAGTTTTTCTGGATTTTTTGTTGTTGTTATTCTGTCTCTCACTGTTCAAATAAACCTACCATTAACATTATAGACTGATCATTTCTTTGCCAGTGGGCAAACATACAAAATCAGCAGGGGATCAAATACTTTTTTCCCTCATTGTAGGTCCTCTCTATACAATGCATTTATATGACATGTGCTCGATGAGATATGCAGCTTAGCTCACCTGTCACTCTCCAGTTTTGAGTGTTGTGGTATTGTAGACATCACTACAGACACTTAGCAATGAAAGTTCTTGTGTGTGTATGTACTGACATCTATGTGTAACCGATCGATGCACACACACACACACACAATTATTATTATTTGGTTGTATTGTTTATTTTATTGTGTACATTTTTGTGACTTTAGATTTTATTTTATTTATTTTATATTTAAGTCTGTAATGTAAATTGTAATGTATTTTTTGTCTGTAATGTCTTTTTCGTTAAGTGTCAGACCCCAAGTAAGACTAGCTATCGCTAATGGGGATCCTAAATTAAACCTAAATGAAATCTTTTGTTTTAAAACCTTTGAAGCAAAAGAGTGTCTTATCGGTCTTCCCTCACCTCAATCAATCAAATTAATTTATAAAGCCCTTCTTACTTCAGCTGATGTACAGAAACCCATCCTAAAACCCCAAACAACAAGCAATGCAGGTGTAGAAGCATGGCTTGGCGTTCATTGTCTAGCGCCAAGAGAGACAATGGAGTGTTGGAAGATATATCAGTGGAATAAGTGTGCTGCAGCAGTAACAGGAGAGCTGGCAAACACTGAAGTTCTCATTGGGAATGCATTACTATTGTGTCTTTCGAGGGCAGTCTTTGG
Source organism: Salmo salar (assembly GCF_965601325.2). NCBI lineage: Eukaryota > Metazoa > Chordata > Actinopteri > Salmoniformes > Salmonidae > Salmo > Salmo salar. Next base: position 7,563,683 of record NC_138293.1, read on the forward strand.
TTCTTAGGAGTTGGCGAGCTTGTGATTGAGCAACATGAAAAGCAAATCCCCTCCAAGTTCCCCGTTCTCTCTTCCCCCTTCCAAAATATATTCTCAACTCATCAGCATGGATAATATACTCGAGAAGGAAGGCAAGCTCAGAAATGTTGCCCCAACAAACTGTGTTGTGAATGGTGGGTGAAATAGGCGTTATATTAATCCTATATTGCTTTTAACTTAAATATTGACCCAACTAAGCATATTATCAAAGTCGAGCTCTTTTGGTCAGCACAAAACAGAGCACTTTGAGACTAGTTTCCCTTGTTCTTTTTTCTTACGGAGAAAAAAACACGTGGGCTCCTGCATGCGGTGCTGAGCAAAATGAGACGGAGGAGGATGACGCCGCGACGGCTAAGCCGTTCATGTATAGACCCCTAGATTACTTAGCCTTTGATGGACTCGGAATTTAAAACCAATTTGCTTTCAGTAATGAGAATCTCCATTAGAGGCTACCGCCTAATTGAGAGAAAGTGAGGGGAAAGGGAAAACGAGACAGAGAAAGCAGTGAACGTTGGACCCAGAGTGGAGAAGCGGGGGATGGTGAAGGTGGGGGGGGGGGGCAGTCAAATTTGCACCTTAATTACAAAGCAGGTGCTGCCAGTCCAGGCGTAATGGCTCAGGCAGAAAGGTCAAGAGGGTTTAACCGTCATTTTCCCCCTCATCAGATCCTTTTTTGGTATTTCACAGTTTCACTTTCCCATTTCAATAAATCAGCATCTTATTAACAGGTTGATGGGCCGATGGAACCAGAGAATTAGACATTGTGTCTTTGTTAGTGTGTTTGTTTATTCAGCTAAGCATTGAAGTGTGCAACAATGACACTCTAGACCGTATCAAGATCTTATGAAAATAAGGAAAAGGAAACTAAATAAAAAATGCAGACTACTGAATTAACGTCTATATTCACTAAGTTAAACCCAGCAATAGATCAAACGTATAGACCATAAGGTTGTCATGCCATTGGCTGAGCTCCTCAGGAGAATTAGGTGGGAAGAATTTCATGTCAGGGAAGGAAACAACACTAAGATTGACAGTGAAATCAATCCACTGAGGATGAAAGAACTTTCAGAGCATTGAAGGAAGTTTTCTATTTGAGGACCTCTTTATCCTTTCAACATACTTAATTTTCTTATTGTGTGAAAGACTGGCATTGTGACATCTGCAATTAGTGTTGAATGGGGGGGGGGCACTCTTTGGCGCACTCGCAGACAAATTCACTTTCACTCAACCACTGCCTGGCTCTGAAAGCTGCAATCTGTATTTGGTGACACTGCCACGTTCGTTTGCGATATTAGAACAACAAAGAAACTACTTCAAACAACCAACACTGTTTTTCCATTTCGAAAATGCTGCCCTAGGGGATGGCTGCCATTTTAAGGGCTCCTAACCAACTCTGATATTTTTTGTGTTTTTTCGCATTGTTTGTAACTTATTTTGTACATAGTGTTACTGCTTCTGTCTCTTATGACCGAAAAGAGCGTCTGGATATCAGAACAGCAATTACTCACCTCAAACTGGGCAAAGATTATTTATTTAATGAGTCCGACGCGAAGTGTATACTGAAGAAAAGACTGAGGTACACAGGGCCTAGATCAGGGTGCCTTGTGAGAATTCGTCGGCGGGTAACGCGCCTCTACCATCGTTCGATTGGCCAACGTGCAATCACTGAAGAATAAACTGGATGAGCTCCGTTCGAGGCTATCCTACAGTACCATCAGGACATTAAAAACTGTAATATCTTTTGTTTCACCGAGTCATGGCTAAACGACGACACGTATAATATACAGTTGGCTTGGTTTTCCGTGCATCGGCAGGACAGAACTGCTACGTCCGGTAAGATAAGAGGTGGTGGTGGTGTGTGTCTATTTGTCAATAACAGGTGGTGCACGATGTCTAATATTAAGGAAGTCTCGAGGTATTGCTCACCTGACGTAGAGTACCTCATGATAAGCTGTAGACCACACTATCTACCAAGAGAGGTTTCATATATAGTTTTCGTAGCCATCTATTTACCAACACAAACCGATGCTGGCACTAAGACCGCACTCGACAAGCTGTATAAAGCCATAAGCAAACAAGAAAATGCTCATCCAGAAGCGACGCTCCTAGTGGGCAGGGACTTTAATGCAGGCAAATTGAAATCCATTTTACCTCATTTCTACCAGCATGTCACATGTGCAACCAGAGGGAAAAAAAACTCTAGACCATCTTTTCTCCACACACAGAGATGCATACAAAGCTCTCCCTCACCCTCCAATTGGCAAATCTGACCATAATTCTATCCTTCTGATTCCTGCTTACAAGCAAAAACTAAAGCAGGAAGTACCAATGACTTGCTCAATACGGAACTGGTCAGATGACACGGATGCTATGCTACAGGACTGTTTTGCTAGCACAGACTGGAATATGTTCCGGGATTCATCCAATGGCATTGAGGAGTATACTACCTCAGTCACCGGCTTCATCAATAAGTGCATCGACGACGTCGTCCCCACAGTGACTGTACGTACATATCCCAACCAGAAGCCATGTATTACAGGCAACATTCGCACCGAGCTAAAGGCTGGAGCTGCCGCTTTCAAGGAGCAGGACACTAATCCAGATGCTGATAAGAAATCTTGCTATGCCCTCAGACGAACCATCAAACAGGCAAAGCGTCAATACAGGACTAAGATTGAATGCTACTACACCGGCTCTGATGCTCATCGGATGTGGCAGGGCTTGCAAACTATTACGGACTACAAAGGGAAACCCATCCACGACCTGACCAGTGACGCGTACCTACCAGACTGGCTAAATGCCTTTTATGCTTGCTTCGAGGCAAGCATCACTGAAGCATGCATGAGAGCACCAGCTGTTCCGGACGACTGTGTGATCACGCTCTCCGTAGCCGATGTGAGCAAGCCCTTTAAACAGGTAAACATTCACAAGGGTTCGGGGGCAGACAGATTACCAGGACGTGTACTCAGAGCATGCGTGGACCAACTGGCAAGTGTCTTCACAGACATTTTCAATCTCTCCCTGACCGAGTCTGTAATACCTACATGTTTCAAGCAGATTACCATAGTCCATGTGCCCAAGAAAGCAAAGGTAACCTGCCTAAATGACTACTGCCCCGTAGCACTCGTCAGTAGCCATGAAGTGCATTACATTTTAGTCATTTAGCAGACGCTCTTATCCAGAGTGACTTACAGTAATGAACACATACATTTCATTTCATGCATTTTTTTGTACTGGCCCCCCATGGGAATCAAACCCACAACCCTGGCATTGCACACACCATGCTCTACCAACTGAGCCACAGGGAAGGCATTGAAAAGCTGGTCATGGCTCACATCAACACCATCATCCGGAAACCCTAGACCCACTCCAATTCGCATACCGCCCCAACAGACCCACAGATGACGCATTCTCAATCGCACTCCACATTGCCCTTTCCCACCTGGACAAAAGGAACACCTATGTGAGAATGCTGTTCATTGACTACAGCTCAGAGCTTTCAGAGCATTGAAGGAAGTGTTCAATTTGAGGCCCTCTTTATCCTTTCAACATACTTCATTTTCTTATTGTGTGAAAGACTGGCATTGTGACATCTGCAATTAATGTTGAATGGGCGGCCCACTCTTTGGTGCACCCGCAGACTATTTCACTTTCACTCAACCACTGCCTGGCTCTTAAAGCTGCAATCCGTATTTGGTGACACTGCCACGTCTGTTTACGATATTACAATAACAAAAAACCTACTTCAAACAACCAACACTTTTTTTCCCCCTCTGTAATCATTGGGCATCATTGCACATGTGATACAACAGCATTATGAGTATGTACTGCAATTATTATTATTATTACAATGCTGCTCTCCTCTGTTTCATCAACAAAACAAAAACGATAATAAATGTGCTGGGGCGAACAGTGGCACCTTATGCAGATTTCAATATAAGTTCAATAACTATCGTAGGAAAGAAACAGCATAAATCATAACATATTTCACAATTTTTTTCTATGTTTTTACGTTACCTTTCATGACACATTCTTGAATTTGCTTACTAACATAAACATCAATATAAAATATCATCTCAAAGGCCCGTTCCATCCTATCTGTGTACCTGCTGTTGCTATCTTTGAAACTAAAATAAAAATCGGTTACACTTTCAAGTTAAGTTTTAATGTCACATGCACAATGTCACATTGCAAGCTCTAAACCCAACAATGCAGTAATCAATGTCAATGTAGTACTAAAAATAACAATGTGGAACAAAAACACATGACATTTTTTAAATAATAATTAAGAAGAACATGAGAAGGAAGTAAGCAATATACAGGGTAAGTTCCAATACCATATTTACAATGTGCAGGGATACTGGAGTGAAAGAGGTAGATATGTATAAGGGTAAGTTGACTAGGCATCAGGATATATGATTAACAGAGTAGCAGCAGCGTAGAGTACATTCGGAAAAGTATTCAGGCCCCTTGACTTTTTCCACATTTTGTTACATTACAGCCTTATTCTAAAATGGATTAAATAAAACATGTTCCTCATCAATCTACACACAATACCCGATAATGACAAAGTGAAAACGGGTTTTTAGACATTTTTGCAAATGTATTAAAATAAAAAGCTGAAATGCCTTAGTTACATAAGTACTCAGACCCTTTGCTATGAGAATTTGAGCTCAGGTGCATGCATTTTCCATTGATCATCCTTGAGATGTTTCTACAACTTGATTGGAGTCTACCTGTGGCAAATTCAATTGATTGGACGTGATTTGGGAAGGTACACACCTGTCTATATAAGGTCCCACAGTTGACGGTGCATGTCAGAGCAGAAACAAAGCCATGAGGTCAAAGGAATTGTGCGTAGAACTCCGAGACAGGATTGTGTCGAGGCACAGATCTGGAGAAGGGTGCCAAAAAATGTCTGCAGCATTGAAGGTCCCCAAGAAGACAGAGGCCTCCATCATTCTTAACTGGAAGAAGTTTGTAACCACCAAGACTCTTCCTAGAGCTGGCCAATTGGCCAAACTGAGCAACCGGTGGAGAAGTGCCTTGGTCAGGGAGGTGACCAAGAACCCGATGGTCACTCTGACAGAGCTCGAGAGTTCCTCTGTGGAGATGGGAGAATCTCAGAAGGACAAGCATCTCCGCAGCACTCCACCAATCAGGCCTTTATGGTAGAGTGGCCAGACGGAAGCAACTCCTCAGTAAAAGGCACATGACAGCCCGCTTGGACTTTGCCAAATGCATTTATAGACTCTCAGACCATGAGAAACAAGATTCTCTTGTCTGATGAAACCAAGATTGAACTCTTTGGCCTGAATGCCAAGTGTCACATCTGGAGGAAACCTGGCGCCATCCCTACAGTGAAGCATGGTGGTGGCAGCATCATACTGTGGGGATGTTTTTCAGCGACAGAGACTGGGAGACTAATCAGGATTGAGGGAAAGATGAACGGAGCAAAGTATAGAGAGATCCTTGATGAAAACCTGCTCCAGAGCACTCAGGATCTCAGACTGGGGTGAAGGTTCACTTTCCAGCAGGACAATGACCCTAAGCACACAGCCAAGACAAGGAAGGAGTGGCTTTTGGACAAGTCTCTGAATGTCCTTGAGTGGTCCAGACAGAGTTCGGACTTGAACCGGATCAAACATCTCTGGAGAGACCCGAAAATAGCTATGCAGCGAGGCTTCTCGTCCAACACGACAGAGCTTGCGAGGATCTGCCGAGAAGAATGGGAGAAACTCCACTGTTACGTTCCCCAGGTTCTGTGTTGTGGTTTGTGTATTATCATGTATGTATTTCAGGAAATGGATTCCTGAAATTCTCTACGAGCAGCTGATTGGTCAATCAACATTGATGATTGGAGAGCTGACCCCGCCCCCTCGTCAGGACGCAGCTGTCTCCAATTACTAACTTCTTCTGAAGCTATATAAGCCCCAGTTCTGTTGCTCAGAAAGAGATGATTGCAGAGAGATATTTGTTGGGAGACCCAGAGATAATGGTTGAGAGTTATAGCATGTTGGTGGTTGCTAAGACATTTGGTATGTACTGTGTAGTTGTTGCTGTGAGAGCTGATTGTAATGTTCTGTGTTAGTTTGTTGTTCAGAGAGAGCTTCTTTAATGTCCTGAGTTAATAGTTTTTTTCTCAGTTTGTTGTGAAGACATTTGGAATATTCTGTTTCATTTGTTCCCAGGGGGGAAGGGGAAGGCACCTAGGGAGTGCTTAGAGTGCTTAGGTATGCTGCAGTAGTTTGTGTCGGGGGGCTAGGGTCAGTCTGTTACATCTGGAGTATTTCTCTTGTCTTATCCGGTGTCCTGTGTGAATTTAAATATGCTCTCTCTAATTCTCTCTTTCTGTCTTTCTCTCGGAGGACCTGAGCCCTAGGACCATGTCTCAGGACTACCTGGTATGATGACTCCTTGCTGTCCCCAGTCCACCTGGCCGTGCTGCTGCTCCAGCTTCAACTGTTCTGCCTGCGGCTATGGAACCCTGACCTGTTCACCGGACGTGCTTGTTGCACCCTCGACAACTACTATGATTATTATTATTTGACCATGCTGGTCATTTATGAACATTTTAACATCTTGACCATGTTCTGTTATAATATCCACCCTGCACAGCCAGAAGAGGACTGGCCACCCCTCATAGCCTGGTTCCTCTCTAGGTTTCTTCCTAGGTTTTTGGCCTTTCTAGGGAGTTTTTCCTAGGGAGTTTTTCCTAGCCACCGTGCTTCTTTCACATGCTTTGCTTGCTGTTTGGGGTTTTAGGCTGGGTTTCTGTACAGCACTTTGAGGTATCAGCTGATGTACGAAGGGCTATATAAATAAATTTGATTTGATTTAGGCAAGAGGCCCGCGGGCATACATATACCCGTAGTAATTTATTGTCTATGCACACTAGGAAAGACCTGGGCGGACCATCCCCTGTATTTTGTTTAGTGCACCAGGTGGTGCTAGTTAGGTAAGTAGTGGGTAGGCAGGTAAGGTAGGAGAGGGGGCTTTGATATTTAGTTTCTTTGCTTTGGTTCCGTCCAGCCCCTTTTCCCCAACTTACCGCGTGAAGGAATAAATTCCCTGTTAACGGTATTCTCTGCCTTTTTGTCATCCTTACTCACACCTACACTTCCATACCTTTTTCACACCACGGAGAGTGAAGTTGTAGCAGGGTGTTGCGTTCCCTCTTTCTAGAGGCGTGGGTAACAACAAATACAGGCATGCCAAGCAAAGTACAGAGTCAAGTGTCTGAATACTTATGTTAACGTGAAATGTTATTTTTTGCAAACATTGAAAAAAAAATCTTATTGCGTCATTATGTGGTATTTTGATTAGATTGAGGGGGAAAAAACGATTTAATCCATTTTAGAATAAGGCTGTAACGTAACAAAACATGGAAAAAGTCAAGGGGTCTGAATACTTTCCGAATTAACTGTATATAATGATTGCATGTGAGGAGTGTGTGTGTAGAGTTAGTATAAATGTGTGTGCCTGTCATGTGTGTGTGAGCAAATTAAGTGTGTGTGAGTGTATAGAGTCCTGTGAGTTTGTGGCTATAGTCTATGGCTTGGGTAGTTGGAGTTTTTAACGATTTTCCGGGCCTTCCTTTATAGAGGTCCTGGATGGCAGGGAGCTCGGTCTCAGTGATATACTGGGCTGTCCGCAGCACCCTCTGTAGTGCCGTGAGGGCGGTGTTGCCATACCAAGCAGTGATGCAGCCAGTCAAGATGCTCTCAATTGTGCAGCTGTAGACATTTTTGAGGATTTCAGCCTCCTGAGGGGGAAGAGGTGCCGTCGCACCTTCACAACTGTGGATCATTTTAAGTCCTTGGTGATTTGGACACAGAGGAACTTGAAGCTTTCGACCCGCTCCACTGCAGCCCCGTCGATTTGGATGGGGGCGTGCACGCCCTCCCATTTCCGGTAGTCCGCGATCAGATCCTTGGTCTTACTGACATTGAGGGAGAGGTTGTTGTCCCGGCACCACACTGCCAGGTCACTGACCTTCTCCCTGTAGGCTGTTTATCGTCACTGTCGTGTCGTCAGCAAAACTTTATGATGGTGTTGGAGTTGTACGTGGCCACACAGTCATGGGTGAACAGGGAGTACAGGAGGGAAGCACACACCCCTATGGGGCCCCCGTGTTGAGGGTCAGCGTGGCAGAGGTGATGTTGCCTATTCTCACCACCTGGGGTCAGCCTGTCAGGAAGTCCAGGATCCAGTTACAGAGGGAGGTGTTCAGTCCCAGGGTCCTAAGCTTGGTGATGAGCTTAGAGGGGCCAATGGTGTTGAACTCTGAATTGTAGTCAGTGAAAAGTATTTTCCCATAGGTATGTATTTAATCAAATTCAATGAAATGTATTTATAAAGCCCTTCTTACATCAGCTGGTGTCACAAAGTGCTGTACAGAAACCCAGTTTAAACCCCAAACAGCAAGCAATGCGGTGTAGAAGCACGGTGGATAGGAAAAACTCCCTAGAAAGGCCGGAACCTCGGAAGAAACCTAGAGAGGAACCAGGCTATGAGGGGTGACCAGTCCTCTTCTGGCTGTGCTGGGTGGAGATTATAACAGAACATGGCAAAGATGTTCAAATGTTCATAAATGACCAGCAGGGTCAAATAATAATAATCACAGTGGTTGTAGAGGGTGCAACAGGTCAGCACCTCAGGAGTAAATGTAAGTTGGCTTTTCATAGCTGATCATTCAGAGTATCTCTACCGCTCCTGCTGACTCTAGAGTTGAAAACAGCAGGTCTGGGACAAGGTACCACGTCCGGTGAACAGGTCAAGGTTCCATAGCCTCAGGCAGAACAATTGAAACTGGAGCAGCAGTATGACCAGGTGGACTGGGGATAGCAAGGAGTCATCAGGCCAGGTAGTCCTGAGGCATGGTCCTAGGGCTCAGGTCCTCCGAGAAAGAGAGAGAAAAAAAAGAGAGAGAGAGAGAAAAAATGAGAGAGAGAATTAGAGAGAGCATACTTAAATTCACACAGGACACTGTATAAGACAGGATAAATACTCCAGATATAACAGACTGACCCTACCCACATAAACTATTGCAGCATAAATACTGGAGGCTGAGACAGGAGGGGTCATCCGACAACACCCCCGGACAGAGCCAAACAGGCAGGATATAACCCCACCCACTTTGCCAAAGCACATCCCCCACACCACTAGAGGGATAGCTTCAACCACCAACCTACTATCCTGAGACAAGGCCGAGTATAGCCCATGAAGATCTCCCACACGGTACGAACCCAAGGTGGGGCGCCAACCGGGACAGGAAGATCACGTCAGTGACTCAACCCACTCAAGTGGCGCACCCCTCCTAGGGACGGCATGAAAGAGCACCAGTAAGCCAGTGACTTAGCCCCTGTAATAGGGTTTGAGGCAGAGAATCCCAGTGGAGAGAGGGGAACCAGCCAAGCAGAGACAGCAAGGGCGGTTCGTTGCTCCAGTGCCTTTCCGTTCACCTTCACACTCCTGGGTCAGACTACACTCAATCATAGGACCTACTGAAGAGATGAGTCTTCAATAAAGACTTAAAGGATGAGACAGAGTCTGCATCTCTCATATGGATAGAAAGCCCTGCCTCCAGCTGTTTGCTTAGAAATTCTAGGGACAGTAAGGAGGCCTGCATCATGTGACCATAGCGTACATGTAGGTATGTATGGCAGGACCAAATCGGAAAGATGGGTAGGAGCAAGCCCACGTAATGATTTGTAAGTTAGCAGTAAAACCTTGAAATCAGCCCTAGCCTTAACAGGAAGCCAGTGTAGAGAGGCTAGCACTGGAGTAATAGGATCAAATGTTTTAGTTCTAGTCAAGATTCTAGCAGCCGTGTTTAGCACTAACTGAAGTTTATTTAGTGCTTTATCCGGGTAGCCGGAAAGTAGAGCATTGCAGTAGTCTAACCTAGAAGTGACAAAAGCATGGATTAATTTTTCTGCATCATTTTTGGACAGAAAGTTTCAAATTTTTGCAATGTTAGGTAGATGGAAAAAAGCTGTCCTTGAAACAGTCTTGATATGTTCGTCAAAAGACAGATCTGGGTCCAGAGTAACGCCGAGGTCCTTCACAGTTTTATTTGAGACGACTGTACAACCATCAAGATTAATTGTCAGATTCAACAGAAGATCTCTTTGTTTCTTGGGACCTAGAACTAGCATCTCTGTTTTGTCCGAGTTTAAAAGTAGAACATTTGCCGCCATTCACTTCCTTATGTCTGAAACACAGGCTTCCAGGGAGGGAAAGTTTGGAGTTTCACCATGTTTCATCTAAATGTACAGCTGTGTGTCGACCGCATAGCAGTGAAAGTTAACATTATGTTTCCGAATGACATCACCAAGAGGGAAAATTTATACTGAAAACAATAGTGGTCCTAAAATGGAGCCTTGAGGAACACCGAAATTTACAGTTGATTGTCAGAGGACAAACCATCTAAAGAGACAAACTGATATCTATCAGACAGATAAGATCTAAACCAGGCCAGACCTTGTCCGTGTAGACCAATTTGGGTTTCCAATCTCTCCAAAAGAATGTGGTGATCATTGCTATCAAAAGCAGCACTAAGGTCTAGGAGCACGAGGACAGATGCAGAGCCTCGGTCTGATGCCATTAAAAGGTAATTTACCACCTTCACAAGTGCAGTCTCAGTGCTATGATGGGGTCTAAAACCAGACTGAAGCGTTTCGTATACATTGTTTGTCTTCAGGAAGGCAGTGAGTTGCTGCGCAACAGCTTTTACAAAAGATTTTGAGAAGAATGAGAGATTCGATATAGGCCGATTGTTTTTTATATTTTCTGGATCAAGGTTTGGCTTTTCAAGAGATGCTTTATTACTGCCAATTTTAGTGAGTTTGGTACACATCCGGTGGATAGAGAGCTGTTTATTATGTTCAACATAGGAGGGTCAAGCACAGGAAGCAGCTCTTTCAGTAGTTTAGTTGGAATAGGGTCCAGTATGCAGCTTGAAGGTTTAGAGGCCATGATTATTTTCCTCAATGTTTCAAGAGACTTGAGTGTCTCCTTTGATCCTAGGTCCTGGCAGTGTTGTGCAGACTCATGGCAACTGAGCTCTGGAAGAATACGCAGATTAAAAGAGGAGTCCGTAATTTGCTTTCTAATTATCATGATCTTTTCATCAAAGAAGTTCATGAATTCATCACTGCTGAAGTGAAAGCCATCCTCTCTTGGGGAATGCAGATTTTTAGTTAACTTTGCGGCAGTATCAAAAATACATTTTAGATTGTTCTAATTTTCCTCAATTAAGTTGGAAAAATAGGATGATCGTGCAGCAGTGAGGGCTCTTCGAGACTGCACGGTACTGTCTTTCCAAGCTAGTCGGAAGACTTCCAGTTTGGTGTAGCGGAGTTTCCGTTCCAATTTACTGGAAGCTTGCTTCAGAGCTCGGGTATTTTCTGTATACCAGGGAGCTAGTTTCTTACAATAAATGTTTTTTGTTTTTAGGGGTGAGACTGCATCTAGGGTATTATGCAAGGTTAAATTGAGTTCCTCAGTTAGGTGGTGTCATGACGTGGCCTTTTCTGGGTATAGATCGTGGCATCCCCCTCTCTCTCTAGCCTACACCCAGGTTCTGTTATCTCAGGTCGTAAATTCCTGGCGGAGACTCTCTCCCCCTGGCCATGCAGAAAGAAACACATAGAGAAAACAAAGGATTTCACATAGCGAACTCCTAAATCCCCAAAATGGGGATTTGATAGAAAATGTCCACTTGTGAGAAGGTGGGAATGGTCCGTGGACAATTAAGGGACAGGTATGACGAGTGTGTTTCATTTGGTGACCTCAGAGAGGACAGGAAACATACATAACTATATCTCTGAATATGTACATTTCTCAATTATGGGGTTTGCATCTAATTCTTGTATAAAATGAATGAGTAAAGATGAAACTATTTGTGAAATGATGTAAGGTGATGTTAAACCTTTAATGAAAGAGAATTGCATTCCCTTTAAAGCTTAACTATGTCATTGGCTCGCCCCCGTGAGCACAGACATGATCTGGCGTCATGGAACAGCCCTTTTCTACTATTACAAATAAAAACCCCTCCTGAGGAAATCCTCTTCAGACCACAAAAACCTCAGCGTAAGCTAAGGGTGCAATGGTTGTTGAATTCCTAACCATACCACGTGGAGTATTGGCTACTTGGCAGGAAATGGTTCAACTCTGAGACTATCGATCCCGAAAGAATAAGAGCAAATCTTAGCACTAGCGCGGCTAACTTATGTCAACCTGGGATGCGAAGACTGACAACTGACAAAACATCTTTCATATGAGAACATTTCTGAATGGTACTCTGAAGTATCCATTCTAACCATGAAAGACTTTGATCTTCAGGGAAGCAGAGTTAGAGACGCTCAGATGAACTCTCCAACAGACAGACAGACGATTCCAACAGAGATCACGACGACACACTGAGCGTAAATATATATTGATTGCAGTTAGTCCCGAATGAGTGAGCGTTCATGTGCAAAGGCTTAGTATTTCAATTAATATAATTATCAACTGTGTAGTGATTCCTTTTTTGTCTTTCCCGCTGTTCTCAGTCCACACCCACTTCCCTTTGTCCACCAAGCCGTCATATCGTCTTAGCCCACTAGGGAACCTCCCCTATCATTTCCTTGTAATCATATCTACTGTGTTGTTTGTTTATGCATTTCTCTGATTATTTAGTTAGTTAGTAAATAAATGATTAAGACAATTGGTGTATGGATGATTCATAGTAAAGGCTGGGTTCATGCAGATAACCAACAATTTACGACGTTTGGAATGAGACTAAGGTGATGTAAAGAATAATTCATTAATTATAAGACTAATTGATCAGATATTAAAATATCTGAAGAGTTACATTAGGAAAATTATAACCTTGTAATCTGAAGATTTTCCTTGGTGCCCCGACTTCCTAGTAACTAGGAACATTTACATGATTTGTTTAATCACGTAATAATAATTACAGAGAACTGATTTGATAAAATTTACATTTTAGTCATTTAGCAGACATTCTTATCCAGAGCGACTTACAGTAGTGAATGCACACATTTCATAATTTTTTTTCCCGTACTGGTCCCCCGTGGGAATTGAACCCACAACCCTGGCGTTGCAAACACCATGCTCTACCAACTGAGCCACACGGGACCAAAATACTAGCCTTCACTTTAATGATGCCAAAGACACAACAGTGGTTAACTGATTTTTGTACTCTGACGTCCTTGGGTAGGTGGAGGGAGTCTGGAAGGACATCTAGGAATCTTTGGGTTGTCCGAGAATTTATAGCACTGCTTTTGATGATCCTTGGTTGGGGTCTGAGCAGATTATTTGTTGCGATTGCAAACGCAATAAAGTGTTGGTCCGATAGTCCAGGATTATGAGGAAAAACAGGTCTTTATTCCAGTGAGATTGCTAAGGCAAACACCGCCATGGTTACTTTTGCCCAACCTAGATCGAGGCACAGACACGGCCTCAATGGGGATAGCTGAGCTGGCTACACTGACTGTGCTAGTGACAGACTCCACTAAACTGGCATGCTGGTTAACCTCTCTGGGACATGTGGGATGCTAGAAATCGGACAATGTGGTTGGAGTAACGAGAGTCTTATCTCTCAAATGGTGTAAAATAGTCATATGTTTGAGAAATTGAAGTTATAGCATTTTTTAGGTATTTGTATTTCGCGCCACGCGATTCCACTGGCTGTTGAATAGAGTGGGACGTTAACGTCCCACCTAGCCCATAGAAGTTAATGCAACCGCTGTGTCAGATTTCAAAATAGCTTTACGGCGAAAGCACATTGTTCAATATTCTGAGTACAGAGCTCAGCCATGAAAGCAAGCTATACAGTTACCCGCCAAGTTCTGGAGTCAACAAAACTCAGAAATAGTATTATAAATCTTCACTTACCTTTGCTGATCTTCATCGGAATGCACTCCCAGGACTCCCACTTCCACAAGAAATGTTTGTTTTGTTCGATAAACTCCATATGTATGTCCAAATACCTCCTTTTGTTCGCACGTTCAGATCACTATCCAAAGGCAAAATGCGCGAGCACAAAACCAGAGACGAAAAGTCAAAATGTTCCATTACCGTTTGTAGAAACATGTCAAACGATGTCAAACGAACATGTCAAACATGTCAAACGAACCGGTTGAAAGTTTCTGTTTTCTAAATGAGCGACAACAGTTGAGCATTCCTACAGCATTTCCCTCCAGAAGCCATGAGAAAATTGCCCGGCTGCGGGGACTGTGCAAGGGGATTTATACTACTATCTGTACTTATTGGTGGCACAGACGCTGTTTCATCCTTTCCTACACTTAAATGACCCTTTCCTAACAATTGCGTCTGAAGCTGGGCTTGCAGCAACGCTATAGTCGCCATAAGGCGATCGTTCTCCTGTATATTATGAGTACAGAGACTGCAATTAGAAGGCATAATGTTAATGTTACTACTTAGCTTTGGCTGATGAAGGTCCTGATGAACCATGTCCAGATAAAGCATCCGGGGTGAAAAAGTTGAATGAAAAAAGACGAGCGAGGAATTTAAAAAAAAATATAAACGGTAATTAAAAAGTAAAAAAACGGTAAAATTGGCAGGTAGCAAAGTAAGGGTAGCAACAAACCGCACAGCAGCACTTAAACAAGTCTACAAGTTGTGACCGGAAATTACATCTGATCTATGCCAATATTCCTCTTATCTAGGATGGGTATGGAGTGCAATTGAGATAGCGTCATCTATATATCTGTTGGGGTGGTATGCAAATTGGAGTGGGTCTAGGTTGTCTGGGATGGTGGGGTTAATATGTGCTATAACCAGCCTCTCAAACCACTTCATGATTACAGATGTGAATGCTACAGGGCAGTAGTCATTGTGGGGATAACACACTGGGACAAGGAGATTTGAAAATGACCTGGCAGCTGGTCTGCGCATGCTCTGAGAATGCGCCTTGGAATACCCCTTTGCGAGCGTTGACCTGATTTAAGACCTTAGTCACGTAGGCCTCGCAGAGCGATATCACCCAGTCCTCTAGGTCAGTGGGGGCCCTTCACACTCAACACAGTGTTGTTATTGTCGATGGATGCATAAAATGCATTGGGTTCATCTGGTAGACAGGCATCGTTAGGCAGATCACGGCTGGGTATACCTTTGTAATCTGTAATGGATTGTAGCCCTTGCCCCATGTAGCACGCTTCGGAGCCTGACTAATATGATTCCACCTTATTCCTATATTGTCCTTTTGCTCATTTGATGACTCTGTGGAGGACGTAGCGGGACTTCTTGTATTTGTTCCTGTCATCAGCTGTAGCCTCAGGGTTGTCTGCGTTATCCTGTGTGTGGTAGCCCTGTCCTTTAGTTTAGTGCAAACCACTCTGTTAATCCATGGCTTTCTATTGGGGAAACAGTGAACCTTCACCGTGGGGGACAATGGTGCTAATGCATTTCCTAATGAAGCCGGTGATGGAGTTGTTTAGCTCGTCGATGTTATCGGTGGAGTCTCAGCGCTAGCAAAGTAGTCCTGTAGCATATTCTCTGATTTTGATGACCATTTCTCAACGGAGTGAGTCTAAGGTTACTTCCTGTTTGAGATTCTTCTTGTAAACAGGAATCAGGAGTGCGGATTCATGATCTGATTTGTCGAATGGGGACGAGGGAGGGCTTGCTTGTAACAGTGGTCTATGACTTTATACCCCCTAGTGGTGAAGGAGACATGTTGATGGAAGTAGGGCACCATGTGTCTTAATCGCTGGCAGCAAGGAAAGCAGCCTCCGGGTGAGAGTTTTCCAGCTTGTTTATAGTCTTGTATAGTTTGCTTGTTTTTGTCCTGAGGTGGAATGTATACAACAGTCACGATAACAGCTGAAAACTCCCTCGGGAGGTAGAAAGGTCAGCATTTGACCAACAGGTATTCCAAGACAGGTGAACAATGGGTTGAGATTTCCACTGCGCTCGAGTCAGCATAGCATTTATTGTTAATGAAGAGGCAAACCCATCCCCATCTTGATTTGCCTGACTCCACTGTCCTGTCCGCTCGGTGAATGGAGAATCCATCAAGTTTCATCAAGCAAGGCGACACAGGCCAGCATTTTATGTTGTGATACCTCATCAGTAGACAATAATAGATTATACCAAGCAGTGTACATGGACGGATTCAAATTTCAATTTTCTGGTTCAGTATCAGATGTAACAGGGCAGGGCCTAATTATGTTGTAAATTGGTGGGCAGTATGGTGATGACTTCTGATTAGTATGCTGGTTGGTTTTTATTGGATGTTCTTTCCCAATAGGTAACCAGGTTGGCTAAGTGTGATAAAGTCACTAGATGCTGTACAATATCTGCCTTGCATGAACGCATCGAACATTCCACAAAAGGTTGTTGAATTTAACTATGTATTTATGCGGGATTTTCATGTTAATGGGATGCACTGCTACCCTCTGCTACACTGATGGCCTTTCTGTCACTTTGTCACTCTGCAAGACATGCATATGAATGGCGTAGAAAGAGAGCATATATTTTTCTTTACACACCCACAAATGTACATACAATTACAATGAACTTCAAATCAAATAAAAAAAAATATTGATCACATACACATTGTTAGCAGATGTTAATGTGAGTGTAGCGAAATTCTTGTGCTTCTAGTTCCGACGGTGCAGTAATATCTTATAGCAAACACCTTGTCATCTGTAGATCTCACCCTGGTCAAATCATGTAGACTAAACGAGGTAGTTTGGTTTGTTTTATTTTCACCAATGAAAAACAAGTGACAGACAATACAGATAAAAACGGTGTGGTTAGAAGCCCAAGGACTGATATGAAAACCACACCCAAAAAATATATATATACTGCTCAAAAAAGTAAAGGGAACACTTAAACAACATATCCTAGATCTGAATGAAAGAAATAATCTTAGGAAATACTTTTTTCTTTACATAGTTGAATGTGCTGACAACAAAATCACACAAAAATAATCAATGGAAATCCAATTTATCAACCCATGGAGGTCTGGATTCGGAGTCACACTCAAAATTAAAGTGGAAAACCACACTACAGGCTGATCCAACTTTGATGTAATGTCCTTAAAACAAGTCAAAATGAGGCTCAGTAGTGTGTGTGGCCTCCACGTGCCTGTATGACCTCCCTACAACGCCTGGGCATGCTCCTGATGAGGTGGCGGATGGTCTCCTGAGGGATCTCCTCCCAGACCTGGACTAAAGCATCCGCCAACTCCTGGATAGTCTGTGGTGCAACGTGGCGTTGGTGGATAAAGCGAGACATGATGTCCCAGATGTGCTCAATTGGATTCAGGTCTGGGGAACGGGCGGGCCAGTCCATAGCATCAATGCCTTCCTCTTGCAGGAACTGCTGACACACTCCAGCCACATGAGGTCTAGCATTGTCTTGCATTAGGAGGAACCCAGGGCCAACGGCACCAGCATATGGTCTCACAAGGGGTCTGAGGATCTCATCTCGGTACCTAATGGCAGTCAGGCTACCTCTGGCGAGCACATGGAGGGCTGTGCGGCCCCCCAAAGAAATGCCACCCCACACCATGACTGACCCACCGCCAAGCCGGTCATGCTGGAGGATGTTGCAGGCAGCAGAATGTTCTCCACGGCGTCTCCAGACTCTGTCACGTCTGTCACGTGCTCAGTGTGAACCTGCTTTCATCTGTGAAGAGCACAGGGCACCAGTGGTGTTCTCTGGCAAATGCCAAACGTCCTGCACGGTGTTGGGCTGTAAGCACAACCCCCACCTGTGGACATCGGGCCCTCATACCACCCTCATGGAGTCTGTTTCTGACCGTTTGAGCAGACACATCCACATTTGTGGCCTGCTGGAGGTCATTTTGCAGGGCTTTGGCAGTGCTTCTCCTGCTCCTCCTTGCACAAAGGTGGAGGTAGCGGTCCTGCTGCTGGGTTGTTGCCCTCCTACGGCCTCCTCCACGTCTCCTGATGTACTGGCCTGTCTCCTGGTAGCGCCTCCATGCTCTGGACACTACACTGACAGACACAGCAAACCTTCTTGCCGCAGCTCGCATTGATGTGCCATCCTTGATGAGCTGCACTACCTGAGCCACTTGTGTGGGTTGTAGACTCCGTCTCATGCTACCACTAGAGTGAAAGCACCGCCAGCATTCAAAAGTGACCAAAACATCAGCCAGGAAGCATAGGAACTGAGAAGTGGTCTGTGGTCCCCACCTGCAGAACCACTCCTTTATTGGGGGTGTCTTGCTAATTGCCTATAATTTCCACCTGTTGTCTATTCCATTTGCACAACAGCATGTGGAATGTATTGTCAATCAGTGTTGCTTCCTAAGTGGACAGTTTGATTTCACAGAAGTGTGATTGACTTGGAGTTACATTGTGTTGTTTAAGTGTTCCCTTTATTTTTTTGAGCAGTGTATATACAATACAATACATAAGTATAAATTTTTTTAAAAAGGTTTGTTAAAACAGATAACAAAACCTACTAATTACAAATGTATAAATGTATTGATCAGTAATCACAACAACAAAACATCTAATTGTTTTGTTTAAATATGTGTGTGCATGGGAGTGTCAGACTATATGAAGGAGATCACTGAGTAGTTTAGTTCATCAGGCTGACCCCCTAGTCTTCTTTTGAAGTTATTGAGGGATCATGATGTTTTGGTAATGTGAAGATAAGAATTCCAGACTATGGTACAGTACCTCTGTATCTGAAAGAGAATTGACTATATTCGGTGCGGCAGTGGGGAGGGTGAAGGTTATCGCAGTGTCTTGTGTTATATAGATGGATTTAAGAATTAACCTGGAAGAATCCATTGAAGGGTTTAGGTAAACTGTCTGGCAGGTATGAGTATTTGTAGAAGAAAGTGCATAATTGTGTACATTTATGTCATAAATAGACAAGACATATATATTTGTTTTTACCTTTATTTAACTAGGCAAGTCAGTTAAGAACAAATTCTTATTTTCAATGATACCCTAGGAATAGTGGGTCAGGAGCAGAACATCAGCTCGGGGATTTGATCTTGCAATTTTTGGTTACTAGTCCAACACTCTGACCACTAGGCTACCTGCCACCCAATGGAGCCAGGTAATTAGAGGAGATGGCTAGTCTTGCAAATTTATTTTGTATGATGAGTAATTTGTGTAGGTAGGAGAAATATTTACTGGCCCAGACAATATTACAGTAAATGAGATATGGGCAAATGAAGCAATAGTATAGAGTTTGGAAGCAAGCTTGATGAACCAAACCACTCATCTTTCTGATGATACCAACAGATGCTACAGACAAATTGAATATGATCTTTCCAGGATAACTTTTCATATATTAGAACTCTAGTGGATGTGACTTGTTCCATTTCATTCCCACCAATTGAGATTCTGGCTCAGTTTTTTTTTTAATGTTCTACAATATTTCTCATTCTTACTAGTGAATACAATAAAGTTTGATTTTTTTTTTTTTACATTTAGCGATAATTTGTTTATCTGGAACCATTCAGAAAATGTGTCTATGCCGGAGTTGGCTTCATTAATTTGTGACTCAAAATTATTGTGTGATAAAATCAAATTGGTTTCATCAGCAAAGAGAAGGGGAATTACGGTAGAAGACCCAGCAGTAAGGTTATTGGTATAGATTAGTATGGTACGGCAGAAGACCCAGCCAGCAGCAAGGTTATTGCTATTGATTAGGGATAACGAAGGTCCAATTATCCAACCCTGTGGGACGCCACAGGATATCTTGGCCCTGGTAGATGCACAGCTGTTTGCATGAACAAATTGTTCTCTATCATAAACATAACTATAACTATTTTGCCAATTATATGTATAATCATAAAAATGGGTTATTATACTTTTTGTAATATGTACTGTAGAATTCACGGGAGAGGGATTTGTGCGAAATATTTCATATAACTTCTTTTTACATGGGGATTTTTTGAGACTGGTTGTAAACCAAGGTTTCCAGAACCCTTCTGCAGCTCTCGTACGTGATTTAACTAAGGGAAAGCAGTGGTGAAATACAGAGTTGAAAGATGTGAGAAAAGTTCGGTAAGCAGACTCCACATCGGCCATGAATATAAAAATGTTGCCATGAAATTTCCTCAATAAACATCTTAAAGCCCTCATAATTACTTTTGTTAAATATTCTAGATTTAATGCTACTAATCATTCTCATCTGTTCATTTCCAGCTGCTAAAGAGAAGTGGAAAATTGGAAAGTGGTCAGAAATGCCAGTATAAAGTATACCTGTATTAGCCACATTATTCAAAGAATTTGTAAAAATATTATCAATAAGGGAGGCAGATGAACGGACACTCTTGTGGGGTTTTAGATGAGGGGACACAGATAGCTGGATACGTTTATGTTGTAATCACCCAATAGAAAACACATTTTATCATCATTATTAATCAAATCCAAGGTTGGTGCAAGGATATCAATAAAACTACTAATGTCAGAATTGGGTAGCCAATAGATGCATCCATTTACCATTATTTTACCAACAAAAAATTAACAGGAGGGAATTTCTATGAAAAGAGATTCAACATCAATGTTATCAGATGTAAGTGAGAGGTCCTCTCTTACAAAGAATTTAAAACATTTATGAACCCTCTTCTACAGTGGTGAACAACATTACTTTATCATTTTTATTTAACTAGACAAGTCAGAACAAATTCTTATTTCAATGATGGTGTCAGAACAGTGGGTTACCTGCCTTGTTCAGGGGCAGAATGACAGATTTTTACCTCGTCAGCTCAAGGGATTCAATCTTGCAACCTTTTGGTTACTAGTCCAACGCTCTAACCACTACGCTACCTGCCACCCCATGCCGTAAAGCATGCTTGTCTCTTCAGTCAGCCATGTTTCTGAAAGGGCAACAATGGAACATTCATGATTAATTGATGTGTTGTTTTGTCTCAATTCAATTAGCTGTACTGCATGATTACACCACACCTATTTAGAGACATGTTCTAGAACACATTGTACATGTCCTCTGTGGAAAGACAATAATAATTTCAAGTGAATTACTGCACCACACATTTGAGCCTTTTCTAGTATGATCTCTTACATGCTGACCAGACCGGACACGTCGCGTGTGCGAGCGTCGCAAAACCCACACTGCTCACGCGCACCAACGAGCATCTGTGATGCCAAGGGCTAAAATAGAACTCCTTTCTATTTCTGACGCAGATCGCGCTGAAAGTCCTGCCTCTCCCATCTCGTCATTGGTTTATAGAAGCAGGTACCCACATGCCATCTCCTCATTGGTTATACCCACGTGGGTAATTGAAAGATGAACTGTTTTGCCGGTCATCGTGGTAATACTATGAATGTTTAGATGCCGATCACCATATAAGTTCAAAGATGAAAAAGCCTGGAAGGAGGAGAGATGACTAGAAATGATTCGGTTGACCGTTTTATGTGTGGATTAATTGGCGGAGTAGAGGACCTTGTGCATTTCAGGTAAAATAACAACTCAATATTTATATCCCAGGACAAATTAGCTAGCAACAGCAAACTAGCTAAATAGGACAAATTAGCTAGCAAGTGCAAGCTAACTAGCTAAATTGCCATACATGTTTAATGCTTTTTGACCTGTCCCCAAATTAATGTCATTGGTTCAGAGTTTGTTTTGATATTTTAACCTGCGTGTCGTGATCGTGTTTGGTGTAGGGGGACAAAATACATTTATGCACGATAGCGCACGTGCGCAGCCGGTTTGGGTTCCGTGTTATTGGCTACTGTGCATTAAGAGGCCACTGCATGTACCCTGACTGAAAAATGAACAAGGTGCTTACATTTTCTACTAACTATGTACGCTACTAGTACCGAAAGATAATTTGTTGTCGGGACCATATCTGCAGTTACCTGCACAGCAGAGCAATTGCGTTATACAGTACCGAAATATTTACTACTACTTCCCATCCTTATTCAAATTCATCCCTTTAGGAATTATCTTGACCTTCACAGATGATACTACACTGGGAAAAGAGAAAAACAGAGAAGACATTCTAACGGCTGTCAATTATCCAGTTGGGAATTTCAGCCTGTCTAAATTCCAACAAAGTAAATGACCCTATGGGACGGGTGCTGCACGTATCACCCATCATTACCCTATGGACGGGTGCAGCACAAATCATCCATCATTACCCTATGGACGGGTGCTGCACGTATCACCCATCATTACCCTATGGACGGGTGCAGCACGTATCACCCATCATTACCCTATGGATGGGTGCAGCACAAATAATCCATCATTACCCTATGGGACGGGTGCAGAAGAATACTGGAAACAAAAGAGTTTTAAAGCTGTGAAAAATTTTAAAAAAGATAATCAAGCAATCAGTATTAAACAGACATTTCTTATGATGTTTCAATTACGTATTTATGCCCAACCAAATTGTCCCATATACTTTCTTTAGGCAGCATATTGTTTACTTTTATTTGTTTGTTTTTTTGGCAGTGGATGTAAAACTGATTTGTGGTTGTGTTTTGAATGCTGACAGCTGTTCCTCTTACACCTGGCACAAGACTGTAAAAAAAACTGTTGTTCTAATGAATACCAGATTATTTTATGAATATCACATGTTCTGATGAATATCATATTCAATAAATGAAGTCCTCTGTATGTTTCAAAGGAATCACACAAACAGGTGGGATACCTGATATCTAAATTCTCTGCTGCACTTTTAGGGCCAGTTACCCGGACAGAGATTAAACCTAGTCCTGGACTAAGAAGCACTCTCAGTAAAGACTACTTCAGGTTTAATCTGTGTCTGGGAAACTGGCCCTTAGTTAACCAATGGTAAGTGTATCTGATACATCAGTACACACACCAACACATCACCATCCTTTCATTTTTCATGACCTACATCGTTCCTTTTTTTGTGTTTTAGTTATTGGCAAATATTTAAATGTAAATTGTATTCACAATTATTCAGCATGTCGCTGCCACTGGCACAATGTTCTGTTGAAAAACAGTTCAACATTTTTGCTACACTGCATTTTAGCTGTTGGCCCTTGACGGTATGCCGATCTTGTTGGCTCCCCTTTTTGAATGTATACTGATTTTGGCTTTAAATTAACAAACATCTCATTATCACCTGGTGAGATAAAAACCTGGACTGAATTGTGTGCCGTTTGAAATGTCTCATATATTATCCCCAAGACAATCAAGAGTCTGGCAAAGCAGCCCTCTATCACACAGTTTATTCAAAAAGGATCTTAATGAAATACAGTTGAAGTTGGAAGTTTACATACACCTTAGCCAAATACATTTAAACTCAGTTTTTCACAATTTCTGACATTTAATCCTAGTAAAAACTCCCTGTTTTAGGTCAGTCAGGATCACCACTTTATTTTAAGAATGTGACATGTCAGAATAATAGTAGAGATAATTATTTATTTCAGCTTTTATTTCTTTCATCACATTCCAGGGGGGCAGAAGTCTACATACTCTCAATTAGTATTTGGTAGCAGTGCCTTTAAATTGTTTAACTTGGGTCAAACGTTTCGGGTAGCCTCCACAAGCTTCCCACAATAAATTGGGTGAATTTTGACCCATTCCTCCTGACAGAGCTGGTGTAACTGAGTAAGGTTTATAGGCCTTGCTAGCACATGCTTTTTCAATTCTGCCCACACATTTTGAGGTCAGGGCTTTGTGATGGTCACTCCAATACCTTGACTTTGTTGTCCTTAAGCCATTTTGCCACAACTTTGGAAGTATGCTTGAGGTCATTGTCCATTTGTAAGACCCATTTGCAACCAAGCATTAACTTCCTGACTGATGTCTTGAGATGTTGCTTCAACATATCCACGTAATTTTCCATCCTCATGATGCCATCTATTTTGTGAAGTGCACCAGTCCCTCCTGCAGCAAAACACCCCCACAACATGATGCTGCCACCCCTGTGCTTCACGGTTGGGATGGTGTTCTTCGGCTTGCAAGCTTCCCCCTTTTTCCTCCAAACATAACGATGGTCATTATGGCTAAAAAGTTCTATTATTGTTTCATCAGACCAGAGGACATTTCTCCAAAAAGTACGATCTTTGTCCCCATGTGCAGTTGCAAACCGTAGTCTTTCAGGTTATGTCGATATAGGACTCGTTTTACTGTGGATATAGATACTTTTGTACCTGTTTCCTCCAGCATCTTCACAAGGTCCTTTGCTGTTGTTCTGTGATTGATTTGCACTTTTCGCACCAAAGTATGTTCATCTCTAGGAGACAGAACATGTCTCCTTCCTGAGCGGTATGATGGCTGCGTGGTCCCATGGTGTTTATACTTGCGTACTTTTGTTTGTACAGATGAACGTGGTACCTTCAGGCATTTGGAAATTGCTCCCAAGGATGAACCAGACTTGTGGAGGTCTACAATTTTTTTCTGAGGTCTTGGCTGATTTCTTTTGATTTTCCCATGATGTCAAGCAAAGAGGCACTGAGTTTGAAGGTAGGCCTTGAAATACATCCACAGGTACACCTCCAATTGACTCAAATGATGTCAATTAGCCTATCAGAAGCTTCTAAAGCCATGATATCCTTTTCTGGAATTTGCTAAGCTATTTAAAGGCACAGTTAACTTAGTGTATGTATACTTCTGACCCACTGGAATTGTGATACAGTGAATTATAAGTGAAATAATCTGTCTGTAAACAATTGTTGGAAAAAGTACTTGTGTCATGCACAAAGTAGATGTCCTAACCGACTAGCCAAAACTATAGTTTGTTAACAAGAAATTTGTGGAGTGGTTGAAAAAAAGAGTTTTGAATACTCCAACCTAACTTCAACTGTATGTATTTATGGAATATGTCAACCAGCTGTATGGCAGTATTGTGCCTCAGGAAACACTTTGGCCGAAGGAAGTTCTACAAGGACCACAATGAGATATACTGAGTCTTTGGTCCAGGGAATTTATACATGAACCATACTGAGATACCCTGAGTCTTTGGTCTAGGGAAGTTCTACAAGGACCAGACTGAGATATCCTGAGTCTTTGGTCCAGGGAAGTTCTACATGAACCATACTGAGATACCCTGAGTCTTTGGTCTAGGGAAGTTCTACAAGGACCAGACTGAGATATCCTGAGTCTCAGGCTATCACTTGTCCACACAAAGTTATGTATGATTGATCTCTGGTACATTCATAGATTTGTCAACCAGTCAATACATTGGTTGTCCTAGTGCAGTCAGGGTTAAAACATATATATATATTTTAAACATTTTATTTAACTAGGCAAGTCAGTTAAGAACAATTTCTTATTTACAATGACAGCCTACAGAAACCCGTACAACACTGGGCCAATTGTGCGCAGCCCTATTGGACTCAAACCAGGTTGTCTGTAGTGAAGCCTCTAGCACTGAGATGCAGTGCCTTAGACCGCTGTGCCACTCTGGAGCCCATTCAAACATCATTAAAAACAGTAACAACCATACAACTTTGCCTGTTGCACCACGATGACCTTGCTAACCACCTTTACGACCCTGTTTAACCTGTTCTTGTTGCCAATATGTTACCGAACCGAATCTACATTGATTTGCTAAAACTCCTGTAAAACATTTTTATGGAATCCAATGGATTGGATGGCTACTTTAGCATTATCTAGCCTAGGATGTTTGGCATTGTGGGATAATTAGGAGTACAGTGACACATTCCATGCCTAGATTGAGGTACGTTTTCATACCCGTTTGACCTATATTCGTTACAACTAGAAGCATTATTTACCATAACATACGCTGAATTTTGGATGGCCTTTCTCAACATCCTGTAGTGCACTGAACAACATGATATGAAAAGGTCAGTTGTGGACATCAGATTTCTCTGCTTGTTTTTCATTTGAGTCATGAAGCTTTATGTAGGCTTGACGCAAGCTTTCAGTTATGATGCATTTTCTGTCATATTTGATTGTAATACAGTTAACTCAGTAGAGTCCCTGCACCAAGCAGAACATAACTGGGAGGTTAGAGTTAGGTAGCTCAAAGCAGGGTTAGGGCTAGGTAGCTCAAAGTAGGGTTAGGGTTAGGTAGCTCAAAGCAGGGTTAAGGTTAGGGCTAGGTAGGTCAAAGCAGGGTTAGGGCTAGGTAGCTCAAAGCAGGGTTAGGGCTAGGTAGGTCAAAGCAGGGTTAGGGTTAGGTAGCTCAAAGCAGGGTTAGGGTTAGGTAGCTCAAAGCAGGGTTAAGGTTAGGGCTAGGTAGCTCAAAGCAGGGTTAGGGCTAGGTAGGTCAAAGCAGGGTTAGGGCTAGGTAGGTCAAAGCAGGGTTTGGGTTAGGTAGCTCAAAGCAGGGTTAGGGTTAGGTAGATCAAAGCAGGGTTAGGGCTAGGTAGCTCAAAGCAGGGTTAGGGCTAGGTAGCTCAAAGCAGGGTTAGGGCTAGGTAGGTCAAAGCAGGGTTAGGGCTAGGTAGATCAAAGCAGGGTTAGGGTTAGGTAGCTCAAAGCAGGGTTAGGTAGCTCAAAGCAGGGTTAGGGTTAGGTAGCTCAAAGGAGGGTTGGGGTTAGGTAGCTCAAAGCAGGGTTAGGGCTAGGTAGGTCAAAGCAGGGTTAAGGTTAGGGCTAGGTAGGTCAAAGCAGGGTTAGGGTTAGGTAGCTCAAAGCAGGGTTAAGGTTAGGGCTAGGTAGGTCAAAGCAGGGTTAGTGTTAGGGTTAGGTAGCTCAAAGCAGGGTTAAGGTTAGGGCTAGGTAGGTCAAAGCAGGGTTAGGATTAGGTAGCTCAATGCAGGGTTAAGTTTAGGGCTAGGTAGGTCAAAGCAGGGTTAGGGTTAGGTAGCTCAAAGCAGGGTTAGGGCTAGGTAGGTCAAAGCAGGGTTAGGGCTAGGTAGCTCAAAGCAGGGTTAGGGCTAGGTAGGTCAAAGCAGGGTTAGGGTTAGGTAGCTCAAAGCAGGGTTAGGGCTAGGTAGGTCAAAGCAGGGTTAAGGTTAGGGCTAGGTAGGTCAAAGCAGGGTTAGGGTTAGGTAGCTCAAAGCAGGGTTAAGGTTAGGGCTAGGTAGGTCAAAGCAGGGTTAGTGTTAGGGTTAGGTAGCTCAAAGCAGGGTTAAGGTTAGGGCTAGGTAGGTCAAAGCAGGGTTAGGATTAGGTAGCTCAATGCAGGGTTAAGTTTAGGGCTAGGTAGGTCAAAGCAGGGTTAGGGTTAGGTAGCTCAAAGCAGGGTTAGGGCTAGGTAGGTCAAAGCAGGGTTAGGGCTAGGTAGCTCAAAACAGGGTTAGGGCTAGGTAGGTCAAAGCAGGGTTAGGGTTAGGTAGCTCAAAGCAGGGTTAAGGTTAGGGCTTGGTAGGTCAAAGCAGGGTTAGGATTAGGTAGGTCAGAGCATGGTTAGGGTTAGGTAGGTCAGAGCAGGGTTAGGGCTAGGTAGGTCAGAGCAGGGTTAGGATTAGGTAGGTCAGAGCAGGGTTAGGGCTAGGTAGGTCAAAGCAGGGTTAGGGCTACGTAGCTCAAAGCAGGGTTAGGGTTAGGTAGCTCAAAGCAGGGTTAGGATTAGGTAGGTCAGAGCAGGGTTAGGATTAGGTAGGTCAGAGCAGGGTTAGGGCTAGGTAGGTCAAAGCAGGGTTAGGGCTAGGTAGCTCAAAGCAGGGTTAGGGTTAGGGCTTGGTAGGTCAAAGCAGGGTTAGGGCTAGGTAGGTCAAAGCAAGGTTAGGGTTAGGTAGCTCAATGCAGGGTTAAGGTTAGGGCTAGGTAGGTCAAAGCAGGATTAGGTAGGTCAGAGCAGGGTTAGGGTTAGGAAGGTGTTAGGATTAGGTAGGTCAGAGCATGGTTAGGGTTAGGAAGGTGTTAGGGTTAGGTGAACATTCAAAAATTAGATATTGGATGTGTTGTATAATGCTTAAAAAAACATTTTCAGTGGGAGCACCCTAGTTTCAAACTTTTAACAGAATAAAATACATGTCCTTTTGACAATTCGGAAATATATGAACCACATACTGTGGTAAGGAATCCACAGAACGGCCTCTCTCTCATTTTACCGAGCAACAGGATTGTCAATTCATTTTAGTGGCACGTGGATGACAAATTGTAATGCAATTAAAGGGGGAAATAACTATAATTATAACAGACTCCATACAGGTCGATTTGATGGCTGCACGTCTGGTCACCGTCATAGATCTGGGGGTCAGCCTGATGAACCACACTACTCAGTAATCTCCTCCATGAAGACTGGGGGTCAGCCTGATGAACCACACTACTCAGTAATCTCCTCCATGAAGACTGGGGGTCAGCCTGATGAACCAAACTACTCAGTAATCTCCTCCATGAAGACTGGGGGTCAGCCTGATGAACCACACTACTCAGTAATCTCCTCCATGAAGACTGGGGGTCAGCCTAATGAACCACACTACTCAGTAATCTCCTCCATGAAGACTGGAGGTCAGCCTGATGAACCACACTACTCAGTAATCTCCTCCATGAAGACTGGGGGTCAGCCTGATGAACCACACTACTCAGTAATCTCCTCCATGAAGACTGGAGGTCAGCCTGATGAACCAAACTACTCAGTAATCTCCTCCATGAAGACTGGGGGTCAGCCTAATGAACCACACTACTCAGTAATCTCCTCCATGAAGACTGGGGGTCAGCCTGATGAACCACACTACTCAGTAATCTCCTCCATGAAGACTGGGGGTCAGCCTAATGAACCACACTACTCAGTAATCTCCTCCATGAAGACTGGGGGTCAGCCTGATGAACCACACTACTCAGTAATCTCCTCCATGAAGACTGGGGGTCAGCCTGATGAACCACACTACTCAGTAATCTCCTCCATGAAGACTGGAGGTCAGCCTGATGAACCAAACTACTCAGTAATCTCCTCCATGAAGACTGGGGGTCAGCCTGATGAACCAAACTACTCAGTAATCTCCTCCATGAAGACTGGGGGTCAGCCTGATGAACCACACTACTCAGTAATCTCCTCCATGAAGACTGGGGGTCAGCCTGATGAACCAGACTACTCAGTAATCTCCTCCATGAAGACTGCGGGTCAGCCTGATGAACCAAACTACTCAGTAATCTCCTCCATATAGCCTTACTCTCACACACACACATATTTAAACAAAACTAATATTCCTTTTTTTTCGTGATTACCGATCAATTAATTTATACATTTATAATTAGTAGATTTTGTTATCTGTTTAAACAAACCTTTTTTATTGTTGTACTTTATATCGTTTTTTTTTTGTGGTGTGGTTTTCATATCAGCCCCTGGGCTTCCAACCACACCTGCACATATTTTTTTATATTTTTTTATCTCTATTGTTGTCTATCGCATGTTTTCCTTGGTGCAAGTAAATCAAAGAAATGAAAAAAGATCACAGTCATTGCAATGGAAGAAGTTTCGAATTGTGTGTGGGTGGATGCATCTATCATCGCATTTACGTAGCGGCATAGAGTTGAGCAGAGGCGTTTCTAGGATTTGCACATATGGTGAAAGACATGTAAGAGGTGGTCTGGGGAAAATGTTTGGCCTTTTATAAACACATTTCATGCAATTCTACGTAATTTTAGCAGAATCTTTTTTAATACCACACAAATAACCGTAATGACAAACTGAGTCTGACAAACTGAGATCAATAAAAAATGACCTCATCTTGAATGCAACCAATGGCCTAGGCCAACAAAAAGAGAGGAGACACACAGATTGTACAATATGAGGAGGAAATTATAGTCCAAAAATAACTTTCCAATTTCCCTGACTCACCCAATGCACAGGTGTCAAACCTATTCTATGGAGGGCCAAGTGTCTGCAGGTTTTCGCTAGTGATTTTTCAAGTCTTTTCGGTGAAACAGATCATTTCGCTCCGGTCACCTAAAAGAGCTGTTCATTTGGCTACACAATGGCTCTTCGTTCAGTAGTGCTTAAAAATAGACTTTAGAAACATGAAAATAGCTCATCTCTAATGTAAGGCCTAAAAAGTAGCCTACCGGTACACTATTATGTCAGATCGTTAAATGTGAGTTCATATACATTTTTATCTGGCCAAAGTATTAGATGAACTGCAAAAATTATTTGTGGAACAGATCTGAGGCACTTTCCCCACTATTTATTGTTCCTGCACTGAGGATTCATCATCTTCAGAGAATGTTTTAATCAGTGTCTAGAGCTCAAAAGGCAGTAGGAACAGTACACAAATCAGGGAGCCAAAATAAATGTCTCTTTCATGCCGTGTTTGATGGACACTCCCCTGTGAGGCTATATACTGTAGATGCCTCCCACCTTTTCCTACCCAAAGGCTCTGATGAAAGCGATTACTTCAAATCATAAGCCTCTTTGTAAATGAGTTTTCTGTCACTCAGTGTGGGATGATAAAACAAATATATATATAAAAAAAATACAGAAATGCAACTGAAGGAAGAACTATTTTGAGCCAACTCTTTTAGGTGAACGGAGCACTGAAAAGAGTCGAAATGCCCATCACTAAAGCAGATCCATCAGTCGAATCGACATGTTACACAGACATGATTATATACCCATGTCACAGGATTACCTTTGTAATGATAGCTAAGTCTCACCCTCTATCACATTCACTTCTAATAAATGTGATATAGAATTTCAGAAGTCTTTCACCTAACAAAAATGTAGTTTGCTATGACTGGTTTTGACTTAATTGATTGAGGAAATGTCAGTTGCTACTATCCTCCTCAGGGAGTGCATGAAACATGACTCAATAGAGCCTTAAATGGTTTTCTAATTATTGTTTTTTTCAACCTGGTAGTTCCATCCTCGACTAACAAGAGGTGGTTCTGTTGTGGCTCGGTTTTGCTTGGTCACATATCATAAAAGAGTCATTTGTCATGGAGATAGCGTCAAGTTCAAGGTCAAAATAGTCCAAGCAGTATCAATGGGAATGGCATGTTCAGGGTAGTGTGTAAATAAGACATGTTCAGGGTAGTGTGTAATTAAGACATGTTCAGGGTAGTGTGTAATTAAGACATGTTCAGGGTAGTGTGTAATTAAGACATGTTCAGGGTAGTGTGTAATTAAGACATGTTCAGGTTAGTGTGTAATTAAGACATGCTCAGGGTAATATGTAATTAAGACATGCTCAGGGTAGTGTGTAATTAAGACATGTTCAGGGTAGTGTGTAATTAAGACATGTTCAGGTTAGTGTGTAATTAAGACATGCTCAGGGTAATATGTAATTAAGACATGTTTAGGGTAGTGTGTAATTAAGACATGTTCAGGGTAGTATGTAATTAAGTGGGCTGTACACTCAGCACAGAGCACAACATTAACCTCTACTGTCTGCAATGTCTGGGTTTGACCTCTACTGTCTGCGTTTGACCTCTACTGTCTGCATTGTCTGGGCTTGACCTCTACTGTCTGCATTTTCTGGATTTGACCTCTGTACTGTAACCAAGATGACAAAGGAAAGCGACAGTGACTTGGTACTCCTGTCAGATGTATTGCCATGCCTCTCTTCCACACTAGCACTCTCCCACAAACATTTAAACAGCTGTAGCTCATTATCTCATTTAGTGGGAGGGGCCTACAACTGCCTCTTTAGCCAATACCAATTCAGACACAAACACTCAATTACTAGACACTTAACTGGTTCAGTTAAAATGGTGGAATGAGATCTCAACTATGGCATGATGATGGCAGATGGCTGCCGCTTTACGGGCCACCAACCAATCATGCTATTCTGTGTGCTTTTCCGTGTTGTTTGTAACTTTTTTGTACATACTGTTTCTGCCACCATCACTTATGACCGAAAAGAGCTTCTGGAAATCAGAACAGCGATTACTTACCTCGGACTGAACAAAGATTTTTTTTCTTTAACGAATTGGAGGCAAAAGATTTATGTCTCATCCCGGACCAGGCCCAAATCCCTGTCATTCGCATGAAGAGGAGACGCCAATACAGGGGGACCGGGTGACGGTGAGAATTTGTCGGCGAGTCGATAATCCGCCTTTACCATCCGTCCTACTTGCGAATGTGCATTTGCTGGAGAATAAACTGGGTGAGCTCCGTTCGAGAATGTCTTACCAATGGGACATTATAAACTATAATATCTTATGTTTCACCGGGTCGTGGATGAACGAGGACATGGGCAATATACAGTTGGCTGGGTTTTCTGTGCATCAGCAAGACAGAACAGCAACCTCCGGTAAGACAAGGGGTGGTGATCTGTGTATATTTGTAAACAACAGCTGTGTGCGACCTCTAATATTAAGGAAGTCTCTAGGTTTTGCTTGCCTGAGGTAGAGTACCTTATGATAAGCTGTAGATCACACTATTTACCAAGAGAGTTTTCATCTATATTTTTCATAGCTGTCTATTTACCACCACAAACTGATGCAGGCCCTAAGACTGCACTCAACGAGCTGTATAAGGCCACAAGCAAACGAGAATGCTCACCCAAAAGCCTGCGCTTCTAGTGGCCAAGGACTTTAATGCAGGCAAACTTACATCCGTTATTCGTCATTTCTACTAGCATGTCACATGTGCAACCAGAGGAAAGAAAACTCTAGACCACCTTTACTCCACAGATTGAGACATATACAAAGCTCTCCCTCGCCCCCATGTGTCAAATCTGATCGTAATTCTATCCTCCTGATTCCTACTTACAAGTAAAAACTCAAGCAGGAAGTACCAGTGACTCGCTAAATACGGAAGTGGTCTGATGACGTGGATGCTAAGCTACAGGACTGTTTTGCTAGCACAGACTGGAATTAAGGAATATTCCACATCAGTCACCGGCTTCAGAACTTAGTGCATCCACTTGTTATGGCAACTGTTCGGCATCCGACTCCAAGGCGCTACAGCGAGTAGTGTGTACGGCCCAGTACATCACTGGGGCCAAGCTTCCTGCCATCCAGGACCTCTATACCAGGCGGTGTCTGAGGAAGGCCCCTAACAATTGACAAAGACTCCAGCCACCCTAGTCATAAACTGTTCTCTCTGCTATCGCACTGCAAGTGGCACAGAAGAGCCAAGTCTAGGTCCAAGAGGCTTCTTAACTTATGGATTGGACCCTTTTTTTCAATTTTTGCCTAAAATGACATACCGAAATCTAACTGTCTGTAGCTCAGGACCTGAAGCAAGGATATGCATATTCTTGATACCATTTGAAAGGAAACACTTTGAAGTTTGTGAAAATGTGGGAGAATACACATTAGATCTGTTAAAAGACAATACAAAGAAATATGCATTTTCTATATATTTTTTAGTTCCATCATCTTTGAAATGCAAGAGAAAGGCCATAATATAATATTGCAGTTTAGGCACAATTTGGATGTTGGCCACTAGATGGCAGCAGTGTGTGTGCAAAGTTTCAGATTGATCCCAGTGAAGCATTGCAATGCACAGTATTTTGTATCAAGTCTGCCCAAATGTGCCGAGTTGGTCAATTGATACATTTTCAAGTACATAACTATGATATGGTAAGTTTACACACTCCCAGGAATGTCATACATGATGGATCATTAGCTTTCACACATCTAGATGTGTGGGCGTGGAGACAGAGACAGCAGGGGTTCAACTGAAGAACCTAGTTCCTACATTTGAATATAAAAATTGATTTTATCAAACAAAACTATGCTACATTTTATCTCTGGGACCCTCAGGATGACAAATCAGAGCAAGATTACTGAATATAAGTTCATTATTTACCTTCATAGGTGAATTTATGAAACCAGTTGCCGTGATATTTTTTGTTGTTGTTGTGCACTCTCCTCAAACAATAGCATGGTATTTTTTTCACTGTAATAGCTACTGTAAATTGGACTGTGCGGTTAGATTAACAAGAATTTAAGCTTTCTGCCCATTTTAAGACATGTCTATGTCCTGGAAAGTTTGCTGTCACATTAGCGCACGTTAGCATCAACCGTCCCGGTATAGGGACACCGATCCCGTAGAGGTTAACAGCTTCTACCCCCAAGCCATAAGAGCGGTCTAAGGCACTGCATCTCAGTGCTAGAGGCGTCACTACAGACGCTGGTTCGATTCCAGGCTGTATCCCAACTGGACCTGATTGGGAGTCTCATACGGCGGCGCACAATTGGCCCACGTCGTCCGAGTTAGGGTTTCGCCGGGGTAGGCCGTCATTGTAAATAAGAATTTGTAAAATAAAAAAATAAGACTGCTAAACAATGGATTTGCATTGTCCCCCTTTTTTTCCGCTGCTGCTACTCACTGTTTATTATCTATGCATAGTCGCTTTACCCCTACATACAAGAACATATTACCTCAACGCAAATATAGAAAATATTTTCTTACTCACTTCAAAAAAAAATCTGCATTGTTGGTTAAAGACTTGTAATTAAGAATTTTATGGTAAGGTCTACACCTGTTGTATTCGGCGCATGTGACATATAATACTCTTAGCCTGTAACAAACAGGTCACACTGTTACAACAAAGTTACTGAGGAACCTATCCCACCACTGCCACCATGTGCTATTGATACTAATATTTTGTTTACACACACCTTGTCTAGATTATTTTTGGGGACAACTGAAACTGCAATGTGAGACAGAGTTCAGATTGAGTCCTTGCTGGAATGTTTTATGGAAGCTATATCATGATTTATTATGGTGAACAGACAAAGGAATCGAACAAGGTACCGTTGTTTAACAAGACCAAGGTCTTTATTATGACAGGATTAGTGTCCAATCCCTTCATCAGTCTTCCCTCAGGTGTGTTTTTTATTCCAGGAATCCTTTGGCTAGATTTATAGGATCATTCAGTCGGAAGATATGCGAAGTGAAGTTCTCTCTCTCTCTCTCTCAGGGGAATTCAATCACATTCCAAAATCCCTTCTCGGTCATCTTTCTCTTTGTTCACCGGTATTTTTCTCGATTCACAATGAGTTTTAATTCCTCTTTGGAATTGGCCAGGAGAAAATAACCTCCCCTGAAAATCATTACTCCCTGTAATCCCTTCCCCGGCTTTCAGTATGTTTGTATTACGAAAGGTGGATGTAGCTGGAGCGATAAGACAGTTGACCGTGAAATAAGATTAATTGGATTACAATAAGTGAAAAGGATGCAGCCAAAGATTCAATTCCAGGTCCTTGCCATTGAAGGTCTTTTTCACTGCCCAGCAATGTCTAACACTATCATTGAGAGAGATTGAGAGGTTTTGGATCCCATTTCACCTGTAGTCATTTAACTACGTATCCTCAGAGACCAACAAACGGCTTGATGGCCTACTCTATACTATAGTAGGTCTGATATCTGACTAAAGCCAGATGGGACCTGAACCTATTTGTTGGATAAAATTCCCAATCCTCATTCTGGTCACCCATTTTGCATTAGTAGTCTTAGATATAATCCATTCAATTGGCTGTTACGACAACCAGGAAATGGTATACAGTCACATCCAAAATAATTGATAAAGATGAGCAAAAAATACAATAAAAGAAATAATACAAATACTGAGCTATATGCAAAATAATGTGAAATATTATTTTATACTAATACAATTTCTCAGAAAAATGTACTTTTATTCTGCATTAACATTCTATTTTTTAAAAGTTCATCTCAGCCAAAGAAACTGTATTGTGGCCTTTCATGGCTTCCTGTTTCAATGGGGTATAAAAATGAGGCAACAGGCATGTAAAATCCATTTGTCATCCATCACCATAGGGAAAGGCAAAGAACTCACAAATGAAAAGAGACAAATAGTTGTTGACTATCAGGCAATGGGTACAAACCAAAAACAACATACAAACCACAATATATATAATATATGTATGTATGTATGTATGTATGTATGTATGTATGTATGTATGTATGTATGTATGTATGTATGTATGTATGTATATACCACTATTATGGTAAGTGGCTGGTAGAGGACCCATGTGTATCTTGTTCCCACAGTGAGGAAGATTGTTCTGGAGGTAAAGAAAAGTCCAAGGAACACAGTTGGAGAATTCCAGAACTTGGTCACATCTTGGGGTCACCAAGTTTCCAAATCTACAATTAGACACCACCTATGCCAACATGGCATTTGGAAGGGTTGCCATAAAAAAATGACTCTATTGAGAGAAACCCAAAAATGTTAACGCCTGGAGTTTGTTAAACGGCATTGGCACTTAGATTGGAACTAGGAACTATGGTCAGATGAGACGAAAAATAGAGCTCTTTGGCAATGCAAAGCAGCGGCGGGTTTGGCCTCGAAAGAAGGATGCATACGCAGAAAAGAACCCCATAGCTACTATGAAATATGGTGGTGAATCTTTGATGTTATGGGGCTATTTTGCATCCACTGGTCCATGAGCCCTTATTATTTTATTTAACTTGGCAAGTCAGTTAAGAACAAATTCTTAATTACAATAACAGTCTACAGCAGCCAAACCCTAAACCCAGACAACGCCGGGCCAATTGTGCACCGCCCTATGGGACTTCCAATCACAGCCGGTTGTGATATAGGCTGGAATCAAACCAGGGTCTGTTGTGACGCCTCTAGCACTGAGAAGCAGTGCCTTAGACCGCTGTGCCACTCGGGAGCTTGTTAAGGGCAACGGCATCATGACCTCTTCGAAGTACCAAGACATTTTAGCCAAAAACCATTGTTTTCTCTGCCAGGATGCTGAATTTGGCCGCAAGTGGATCTTCCAGCAAGACAATGACCCCATGCACATGTCAAAATCCACAAAGAAATGGTTAATTGAACACAATCAATATTTTTCAACAGCCACCTCAGTCTCTGGACCCCATTGAAAACCTGTGGCTTGATTGAAGATGGCAGACCGAAGGATATCAAGGATCTGGAAAGATTCTGTACGGATGAATGGCATAAGATCCCTTCCAATGTGTTCTTCAATCTCATAAAACATAAGACATTTTAACACTTTTTTTTACTTGATAAACATGTTTTTTATTATTCTTTGCAATTTTTTTGCAATTGTATTAGTATGAAATAATCACATTTTCAATTTTTTTCGAGCATACAATATAGCTCAATATAAAACGGATTGTTTGGATGCTGATTGGTTGATAGCAGGGAGTTATAGAACCACAATCCCCTCATTCTACAGGTAATGCCTGTTAACAGTTGCATTAGATGTATCAATGTGCATCCACTGTCCCACAGCCCAGCCAGTAAATGTATAAACTTAATCTCCCCTGGAAAAAAGCGACTAGACAATATGTCCCCATGCTAGATGTTCGATCGGGTTCTAGTCCAGGCTCTGGCTGGGCCATTCAAGGACATTCAGAGACTTGTCCCAAAGCCCATCCTGCATTGTCTTGGCTGTGTGCTTAGGGTCGTTGTCCTATTGAAAGGTGAACCTTCGCCCCCAGTCTGAGGTCCTGAGCGCTCTGGAGCAGGTTTTCATCAAGGATCTCTCTGTACTTTGCTCCGTTCATCTTTCCTTTGATCCTGACTAGTCTCCCAGTCCCTACCGCTGAAAAACATCCCAACAGCATGATGCTGCCACCACCATGCTTCACCATAGGGATGGTGCCAGGTTTCCTTCAGACGTGACGCTTGGCATTCAGGCCAAAGGGTTCAATCTTGGTTTCATCAAACCAGAGAATCTTGTTTCTCATGGTCTGACAGTCTTTAGGTGCCTTTAGGCAAACTCCAAGCGGGCTGTCATGTGCCTTTTACTGAGGAGTAGCTTCCGTCTGGCCATTCTACCATAAAGGCCTGATTGGTGGAGTGCTGCAGAGATGCTTGTCCTTCTGGAGGGTTCTCCTATCTCCACAGAGGAACTCTGGAACTCTGTCAGAGTGACCATTGGGTTCTTGGTCAAATCAAATCAAATTTGTCACATACACATGGTTAACAGATGTTAATGCGAGTGTAGCGAAATGCTTGTACTTCTAGTTCCGACCATGCAGTAATATCTAACAATTTCACAACAACTACCTTATACACACAAGTGTAAAGGAATGAATAAGAATATGTACATAAAGATATATGAATAAGCGATGGTATGGATTGCATAGGCAAGATGCAGTAGACGGTATAGAGTACAGTATATACATATGAGATGAGTAATGTAGGGTATGTTTAAAGTGGCTAGTGATACATTTATGACATACATTTTTCATTATTAAAGTGGCTAGAGATGAGTCAGTATGTTGGCAGCAGACACTCAAAGTTAGTGATGGCTGTTTAACAGTCTGATGGCCTTGAGATAGAAGCTGTTTTTCAGTCTCTCGGTCCTGGCTTTGATGCACCTGTACTGACCTCGCCTTCTGGGTGATAGCTGGGTGAACAGGCAGTGGCTCGGGTGGTTGTTATCCTTGATGATCTTTTTGGCCTTCCTGTGACATCGGGTGGTGTAGGTGTCCTGGAGGGCAGGTAGTTTGCCCCCAGTGATGCGTTGTGCAGACCTCACTACCCTCTGGAGAGCCTTACGGTTGTGAGCGGAGCAGTTGCCGTACCAGGCGGTGATACAGCCCGACAGGATCCTCTCGATTGTGCATCTGTAAAAGTTTGAGTGTTTTTGGTGACAAGCCAAATTTCTTCAGCCTCCTGAGGTTGAAGAGGCGCTGCTGCGCCTTCTTCACTATGCTGTCTGTATGGGTGGACCATTTCAGTTTGTCCATGATGTGTACGCCGAGGAACTTAAAACTTTCCACCTTCTCCGCTACTGTCCCGTCAATGTTGATAGGGGGCTGCTCCCTCTGCTGTTTCCTGAAGTCCACAATCATCTCCTTTGTTTTGTTGACATTGAGTGTGAGGTTATTTTCCTGACACCACACTCCGAGGGCCCTCACCTCCTCCCTGTAGGCCGTCTCATCGTTGTTGGTAATCAAGCCTACCACTGTAGTGTCGTCTGCAAACTTGAT
Source organism: Salmo salar (assembly GCF_965601325.2). Taxonomy (NCBI): domain Eukaryota; kingdom Metazoa; phylum Chordata; class Actinopteri; order Salmoniformes; family Salmonidae; genus Salmo; species Salmo salar. The sequence continues at coordinate 7,602,432 of NC_138293.1, forward strand.
GATTGAGTTGGAGGCATGCATGGCCACGCAGTCATGGGTGAACAGGGAGTACAGGAGAGGGCTGAGAACGCACCCTTGTGGGGCCCCAGTGTTGAGGATCAGCGGGGTTGATATGTTGTTTCCTACCCTCACAGGGCTTGGAGGGTACAATGGTGTTAAATGCTGAGCTGTAGTCGATGAACAGCATTCTTACATAGGTATTCCTCTTGTCCAGATGGGTTAGGGCAGTGTGCAGTGTAATTGCGATTGCGTCGTTTGTGGACCTATTGGGGCGGTAAGCAAATTGGACTGGGTCTAGGGTGTCAGGTAGGGTGGAGGTGATATGGTCCTTGACTAGTCTCTCAAAGCACTTCATGATGACGGAAGTGAGTGCTACGGGGCGATAGTCATTTAGCTCAGTTACCTTGGCTTTCTTGGGAACAGGAACAATGGTGGCCCTCTTGAAGCATGTGGGAACAGCAGACTGGGAAAAGGATTGATTGAATATGTCCGTAAACACACCAGCCAGCTGGCCTGCGCATGCTCTGAGGACATGGCTGGGGATGCCGTCTGGGCAGGCAGCCTTGCGAGGGTTAACACGTTTAAATGTTTTACTCACATTAGCTGCAGTGAAGGAGAGCCCACAGGTTTTGGTAGCGGGCCGTGTCAGTAGCACTGTATTGTCCTCAAAACGAGAAAATAAGTTGTTTAGTTTGTCTGGGAGCAAGACATTGTGGTCCGCAACTGGGCTGGTTTTCCTTTTGTAGTCCGTGATTGACTGTAGACCCTGCCACATACCTCTCGTGTCTGAGCCGTTGAATTGCGACTCTACTTTGTCTCTATACTGACACTTAGCTTGTTTGATTGCCTTGTGGAGGGAATAGCTACACTGTTTGTATTCGGTCATGTTTCCGGTCACCTTGCCCTGATTAAAAGCAGTGGTTCGTGCTTTCAGTTTTGCGCGAATGCTGCCACCAATCCACAGTTTCTGGTTGGGTTAGGTTTTAATAGATGCTGTGGGTACAACATCACCGATGCACTTGCTAATAAACTCGCTCACCGAATCAGCGTATTCATCAATGTTATTGTCCGACGCTATGCGGAACACATCCCAGTCCACGTGATCGAAGCAATCTTGAAGCATGGAATCCGATTGATCGGACCAGCGTTGAACAGACCTGAGCATGGGTGCTTCCTGTTTAAGTTTCTGTCTATAGGCTTGGAGCAACAAAATGGAGTCGTGGTCAGATTTTCCGAAAGGAGGGCGGGGTCACCTCCCTGACCAAGGCCCTTCTCCCCCAATTGCTCAGTTTGGCCGGGCGGCCAGCTCTAGAAAGAGTGTTGGTGGTTCCAAACATCTTCCATTTAAGAATGATGGAGGCCACTGTGTTCTTGGGGACCTTCAATGCTACAGAAATGTTTTTGGTTACCCTTCCCCAGATCTGTGCCTCGACACAATCCTGTCTTGGAGCTCTATGGACAATTCCTTCGACCTCATGGCTTTGTTTCTGCTCTGACATGCACTGTCAGCTGTGGGACCTTATATAGATGGGTGTGTGCCTTTTCAAATCATGTCCAATTAATTGAATTTACCACAGGTGGACTCCAATCAAGTTGTAGAAATATCTCAAGGATGATCAATGGAAACAGGATGCATCTGACCTCAATTTTCGTGTCTCATAGCAAAAGGTCTTAATACTTATACGTAAATAAGGTATTTCTATTTTTTATTTCTAAAACATTTGCAAAAATGTCTAAACCTGTTTTTGCTTTGTCATTATGAGGTATTATGTGTAGATTTATTTATTACATTTTAGAATAATGGCTGTAATGTAACAAAATGTGGAAAAAAATCAAGGGGTCCGAATACTTTCCGAAGGCACTGTGTGTGTGTGTGTGTGTGTGTGTGTGTGTGTGTGTGTGTGTGTGTGTGTGTGTGTGTGTGTGTGTGTATTGATATTAAAATAAAAAAGTGGGATGCTAAAACATTTTCAGTGTAAACTTTACTAAATCCAGACAATTTTTTTTTCTTCAATAACATAATAACACAACATAAGCCATGGGAATTGCAGGAAATTAGCTCTGAAACGGCAATTTTTCTCTCAGCCCCATGACAAAATGTGTAGAATTGCAGGAAATTTGCTTTAAAACAGCAAAATATCTCTGCAGCCAAGAGAGCCTCCAAAACTGTGCCATTGGCCACGTCTACTACCATCCTAGGCAAAACACTGTTCTGGGTATCTTGGTTAGCTATTTTAATCTCATTTTCAATGACCTATTTTGCCCCATTAATTTAATCTAGCCTATAGGCCTACTCATGGAATTGAAGGCCTACTTCCAAGAACCTATGCCAGTCCCAAGACGGACGAAAAGGAGATGGCCACGGGTCAACAACAAGAAACGTAGCTACTGTATGATTTTCAGACATTCATAACAAATGGAATGTACTGTACGTACCTACAGTAGAAGTCAGAAGTTTACATACACTTAGGTTAGAGTCATTAAAACTTGTTTTTCAACCACTTCACAAATTTCTTGTTAACAAACTATAGTTTTGGCAAGTCGGTTAGAACATCTACTTTGTGCATGACACAAGTAAATTTTCCAACAATTGTTTAGAGACAGATTATTTCACTTATAATTCACTGTATCACAATTCCAGTGGGTCAGAAGTTTACATACGGTAAATTGACTGTGCCTTTATTAAACAGCTTGGGCTTTAGAAGCTTCTGATAGGCTAATTAACATCATTTGAGTCAATTGGATGTGTACCTGTGGATGTATTTCAAGGCCTACCTTCAAACTCAGTGCCTCTTTGCTTGACATCATGGGAAAATCAAAAGAAATCAGCCAAGACCTCAGAAAAAAATTGTAGACCTCCACAAGTCTGGTTCATCCTTGGGAGCAATTTCCAAATGCCTGAAGGTACCATGTTCATCTGTACAAACAATAGTACACAAGTATAAACACCATGGGACCACGCAGCCATCATACCGCTCAGGAGGGAGACTGGTTCTGTCTCCTAGAGATTGACGTACTTTCGTGTGAAAAGTGCAAATCAATCCCAGAACAACAGCAAAGGACCATCTGAATATTCTGGAGGAAACGGGTACAAAAGTAAAACGAGTCCTATATTGACATAACCTGAAAGGCCGCTCAGCAAGGAAGAAGCCAGTGCTCCGAAACTGCCATAGAAAAGCTAGACTACAGTTTGCAACTGCACATGGGGACAAAGATCGTTAGTTTTGGAGAAATGTCCTCTGGTCTGACAAAACAATAATAGAACTGTTTGGCCATAATGACCATCGTTATGTTTGGAGGAAAAAGGGGGAGGCTTGCAAGCTGAAGAACACCATCCCAACCGTGAAGCAGGGGGGTGGCAGCATCATGTTGTGGGGCTGCTTTGCTGCAGGAGGGACTGGTGCAATTCACAAAATAGATGGCATCATGAGGATGGAAAATTATGTGGATATATTGAAGCAACATCTGAAGACATCATTCAGGAAGTTAAAGCTTGGTCGTAAATGGGTCTTCCAAATGGACAATGACCCTAAGCATACTTCCAAAGTTGTAGCAAAATGGCTTAAGGACAACAAAGTCAAGGTATTGGAGTGGCTGTCACAAAGCCCTGACCTCAATCCTATAGAACATTTGTGGGCAGAACTGTAGAAGCGTGTGTGAGCAAGGAGGCCTACAAACCTAACTCAGTTACACCAGCTCTGTCAGGAGGAATGGGCAAAAATTCACCCAACTTATTGTGGGAAGCTTGTGGAAGGCTACCTGACATGTTTGACCCAAGTTAAACAATTTAAAGGCAATGCTACCAAATACTAATTGAGTGTATGTAAACTTCTGACCCAGTGGGAATGTGATGAAAGAAATAAAAGCTGAAATAAATCATTCTCTCGACTATTATTCTGGAATTTCACATTCTTAAAATAAAGTGGTGATCCCAACTGACCTAAGACAGGGCATTTTTACCAGGATTAAATGTCAGGAATTGTGAATCTGAGTTTAAATGTATTTGGCTAAGGTGTATGTAAACTTCCGACTTCAACTGTATATGGACTTAAAACAGTCTATACCAAAACTGTCTACCGATAATGACGATTGGTTGTATTTTGTCTATACTGTATACATAATCATCTCATCAACATCTACCCTCTTTAGATTGGAAGAGGAAGACGGCCTTGTAAGCCGTATAGCTACAGATAAGTATTCCACTCAGGTAAAACAGCATAGCATTGCTACACACTCACTCCTTTCTAAAACGTTAATGACAGTTGTTACAGTTACCTACCATGCATGGCTCTTCCTCATAGGACCGCTCGTCCAAGAGCGACGTTGATCGCCCTGTGACAAAGACCGCCAGCGCCTGTCCATTCAGGTAAAACAACATATCGATTGAAATTGCATGAACTTAGAAGGTAGACTGACACCATAAAACAGTGGGGAATTGGTAACAGAAAGGACTTGATCTCTCAACCTTTGTGGCAAAAGGTAACTGCAACGATCACTTAGCCATCCTAGAAATTGGCAGGTTTTTAGGTTAAATGGGAATGTAGTTCCTCAACAGGTTAGATATCTGGGGTTGGGGGGTGTTTAAAGTATCCACCGTACAATATATTTATTTCTGGGTGCCTATTTCTGGGTGCCTAATATGGTCACATTTTCAAAAAATGTGGTATGGCTTGGCCAAGATCGAACATCCAACCTTCTGACTTCAAAACAGAAACTCTTACCACAAAACTACAGGGTATGCTGAATATATGGGAACAATACCAAAGTACAGGTTGGCTGTCTTCTCTGTTTCATTATTCACCTCCTGCATTTGTCTACTTTCTGTTCCACTGTCTGTTTCTTAGTGATCTGCTTGCCTTCATGTTAACACTAGGGCTATAAGCCTCCTTCTGATCTGGATATCTGTTGTGATCTGCCTTCATGTTAACACTACGGCTATAAGACTCATTCTGACCTGGGCATCTGTTGTGTTTACTGGGAGACAACGCAGCTGGAGACAACACAGATGGACAAGGCAGGGACATCAGAAATCAAGTCAGGGGACAAGGAGGGGGGGGAGAAAAAAAGCTACATTTATCCAAATGCAAAAAAAAATGACTGAAGATGAGTCTCTGCTCTCAGTGCTCTGCTATGCTCTAAGACACACAGCCAATCTAGCTCTAAGTGATTTATTGGGCATTATACATCTCCATTGTCCAGAGGGGACAAAAGATGTTCCCAACAATCTTTTGACTGTAATGATATTTTTGAAATGCAGTACTTTTGTCCAACATGCCAGTATTTCTTTGGCAGTGAAGTGCCAGATCATTGCACATCATGTGGTTGCCTCCCTGGGGACATGCCATCTCTTGTCAAGAGTGGATCAGTGTTCATTAAATTATCAGTCAAAACTAAAGGAAAAGTTATCAGTCCCCAAATTCTGTGACGCATTAGAACATAAGTGCTCTAGGTCCAAGAGCAGCCCAGGTAGTACAAGGAACATTTATGATGGTGAACTATACAAGTCAATACATGGCCTTAATGGCACTGATTTAATGAACCTTTAACTCTCATGGAATGTTCAAGTTCCAATATTCAAGTCCTCTCCCTTACAAGTCACAGATAATGAACTTCCCCCGAACCTAAGAGTAAAGCACATCATTCCTGTGGGGCCAAAGAGCCCAGAAATTAATTATTTCCTTTGTGGATGATTGTGTTACACTTGAGGGTGAGGGCTTGACATGCCAGTTGAGAGGGACACCCACAAATGTACATGTTGTACAGTTTACTATGTATTTGGGATTCCCCTGCTCGCTGGAAAAGTACAGAATATCTGTCACGTTGGTATGAATGATTCGGGAGCCAGGCGCAGGAATGCATAATATTTTTTTTTATTACACCCAAATTACGGCGTGCCATGTAAAGGCACGGGGACGAAGACCAAACAAACACGTACACAAAACACAGGGTTGAAACACAAACAAAAGCGCGAGGAGTACCTTGAATAAGTACACACGTGCATAATGATTAACACATTGGACGAGACCCGTAATCATCTGCACAATCCACAAGGGAACGAAAGCCCAAACCACACAGCACAGGTACTCACACGCACCAACGGACATTGTAACAATAATCGACTGCCCAATGGAAACCAAAGGGCACACTTATACAAGTACTGATCAGTGGGAATAGGGGACAGGTGTGCGTAATGAAAGTTCCGGAATCCGTGACAATATCAAACAATGCAATGGTGAACAACTGGTGCTATCACAAAGGAGAAGTGGTAGAAAAGGGAAATGGGTTCATTAGAGTGTATATGCTTGAGAGTGAGCCAGAGCCATGCACAAACACTGAACAGCGCAGACAGGTTGACCACGTGGTAGAGTGCACCCATCTCCATTAAATGTTCATTACTGTTTTCAACATGATTGCAGGGTTTGCTTTTGATTACATGCATGGTATCTTACTTGGCAAATGACTACACTGTGGTTTGAGTCCAAATATCACCCCGAGTCGTTCTACCTTGGAAGAGAAATCGAGTGCATAAACAAAAGGATGCTTGCTATAAAAACCATGATTAATGTGACAAGACCGCCATACTGAATTCATTTACAAAAATATTTGAAATATCTGACACTTCCTGCTGTTCTATAGCCTCCCCTGTTTAAATAGGATTTTACACAGGCAGTACTTCCACCATTTACTGCTACTGGTGCCTCGCCTGGTTCACCAACTACTTCTCAGATAGAGTTCTGTGTGTCAAATCGGAGGGCCTGTTGTCCGGCCTTCTGGCAGTCTCTATGGGGGTACCACAGGGTTCAATTCTCGGGCAGAGTCTTTTCTTTGTATATATCAACGATGTCGCTGTTTTTGCGGGTGATTCTTTGATCCACCTCTAGGCAGACAACACCATTCGGTATACATCTGGCCCTTCTTTGGACACTGTGTTAACAAACCTCCAAACGAGCTTCAATGCCATACAACACTCCTTCCGTGGCCTCCAACTGCTCTTTAGTAAAACTAAATGCATGCTCTTCAACCAATCGCTGCCTGCACCCGCCCGCCTGACTAGCATCACTACTGTGGACAGTTCTGACTTAGAATATGTGGACAATTACAAATACCTAGGTGTCTGGTTATAGACTGTAAACTCTCCTTTCAGACTCATATTAAGCATCTCCAATCCAAAATTAAATCTAGAATCGTCTTCATATTTTGCAACAAAGCCTCCTTCACTCACGCTGCCAAACATATCCTCGTAAAACTGACTATCCTACCGATCCTCGACTTCGGCGATGTAATTTACAAAATAGCCTCCAACACTACTCAGCAAACTGGATGCAGTCTATCACAGTGCCCTCCATTTTGTCACCAAAGCCCCATATACCACCCACCACTGCGACCTGTATGCTCTCATCGGCTGGCCCTCGCTACATATTCGTCGCCAGACCCACTGGCTCCAGGTCATCTATAAGTCTTTGCTTGGTAAAGCTCCGCCTTATCTCAGCTCACTGGTCCCCATAACAACACCCACCCGTAGCACGCGCTCCAGCAGGTATATCTCACTGGTCATCCACAAAGCCAACACCTCATTTGGCCGCCTTTCCTTCCAGTTCTCTGCTGCCAATGACTGGAACAAATTGCAAAAATGTAGTTGGAGACTTATATCTCCCTCACTAACTTTAAGCACCAGTGGTCAGAGCAGCTTACCGATCGCTGCAACTGTACACAGCCCATCTGTAAATAGCCCATCCAACTACCTACCTCATCCCCATATTGTTTTTATTTACTTTTTTGCTCTTTTCCACACCAGTATTTCTACTTTTACATCATCATCTGCACATCTATCACTCCAGTGTTAATTTGCTAAATAGTAATTACTTCGCTACTATGGCCTATTTATTGCCTTACCTCCTTACTCCATTTGCACACACTGTAAAAATCCCACTTGTGCTTTCTCCTCATCACTTTCCTTGTATTCCCACGGCTAGGATGGTCAAGTGGTTTAAGCGTTGGAATTGAAATCCAATGTAGTCTTCTCGTACAGGTTTTAACCCTGCATACAGCGCAATGATAAAATAGTCCTTTAAATATTTGAACTATGTCCTCTGAATTGAAATTGTCTTTATTTTATGGGCTCGTCCAATGATTGAAGTGCTTAGAAAAAGGTTTATTTTAGTTCGCTTGAAAATTATTTCAATTATGCTATTGAATTTGGATACTTTCGTTTTTGTGTGAGCTAATTCAGCAAGCTGTGATGGCTGAGTGATTAAGTCCAGTGGTGTCTCCCCGCGCCAATTCGAACCCTGTTTGCATCTTCCTTTACAAACAGTTCAAATAGGCTATGCAGTACAGATACTCTTGATTTTGTAGTAGTAAGATGGTCATGCTGAGATAGCCAACTGGTTAATAATACCTTGGACTTGAAATCCAATTAGGTCCCCCTGTGCATATTTGAATCTTACTCTCAGGACATAGCCCACTTTTACTTTCTCTGCACATTGTTTTTTGACTTGAACATTAAACTGGCCAACCTTCACAGCTTTGGAAAGGATCGAAATGATTTGGCACACTTGTCCCAATTGCAATGTCTCACCTGAGCCTCACCACAACTCTTATTATGTCTTGTCCATTTGTCAACATGAGAAGCTTTGGAACGGATCTCTCTCCATGCTCACTCCACGTGGACTTCTTTTGTACTCCTGAGAGAAAAGGCATGAGAGAATAGGCAGTTGATAGCTTCAACTAGATGCTCTACACCTGTTGCTGGCTTAGACTCAGGTCTCTCGATAGAAGTGATGCAGGCCATGTGAGTAATGTGTAAAAACAACACTGCAAATCTCATTTGAATTACTACCCTTAACTCCATAAAAATTGGACCCATAAGTTGATTCAAGAAATTAAAAAAAATAGACTAGAGACATTTCTATCCTTCTCGTGGTCCTATTAATTATACACTTCTCCGTAGTAGTATTACAAATTACCTTCAAATCATCATCCAACCATCTCCCGGCTTTCCAGTGAGGGCTATCAAACCACACTACAAATTCAGGCCAGAGGTCATTCAAACCTTTCAAAGAAATGTTTCTTTTTCTAAATGTATTTATTTGACCTTTATTTAACTAGGCAAGTCAGTTAAGAACAAATTCTTATTTACAATGACAACCTACCAAAAGGCAAAAGGCCTCCTGCGGGGACGGGGGCCTGGGATTAAAATAAATAAATAAAGACAATATAAATATAGGACAAAACACACAACACAACACTACATAAAGAGAGACCTAAGACAACAACATAGCAAGGCAGCAACACATGACCACACAGCATGGTAGCAACACAACATGGTACAAACATTATTGGGCACAGACAACAGCACAAAGGGCAAGAAAGTAGAGACAACAATACATCACACAAAGCAGCCACAACTGTCCGTAAGAGTGTCCATGATTGAGTCTTGGAATGAAAAGATTGAGATAAAACTGTCCAGTTTGAGTGTTTGTTGCAGCTCGTTCAAGTCGCTAGCTGCAGCGAACTGAAAAGAGGAGCGACCCAGGGATGTGTGTGCTTTGGGGACCTTTAACAGAATGTGACTGGCAGAAAGGATGTTGTATGTAGAGGATGAGGGCTTCAGTAGATATCTCAGATAGGGGGGAGTGAGGCCTAAGAACATTTTATAAATAAGCATCAACCAGTGGGTATAGAGTGCAGTGATGTGTCCTATAAGGAACATTGGTGGCAAATCTGATGACCGAATGGTAAAGAGCATCTAGCCGCTCGAGAGCACCCTTACCTACCGATCTATAATGTATGTCTCCGTAATCTAGCATGGGTCGGATGGTCATCTGAATCAGGGTTAGTTTGGCAGCTGGGGTGAAAGAGGAGCGATTACGATAGAGGAAACCAAGTCTAGATTTTACTTTATCCTGCAGCTTTGATATGTGCTGAGAGAAGGACAGCGCACCGTCTAGCCGTACTCCCAAGTACTTGTATGAGGTGACTACCTCAAGCTCTAAAACCTCAGAGGTAGTAATAACACCTGTGGGAGGAGGTGCATTCTTCTTACCAAATCACATGATCTTTGTTTTGGAGGTGTTCAGAACAAGGTTAAGGGTAGAGAAAGCTTGTTGGACACTAAGAAAGCTTTGTTGTAGAGCATTTAACACAAAATCCGGGGAAGGCCAGCTGAGTATAAGACTGTATCATCTGCATATAAATGGATGAGAGAGCTTCCTACTTCTGAGCTACGTTGTTGATGTAAATTGAGAAGAGTGTAGGGCCTAGGATCGAGCCTTGGGGTACTCCCTTGGTGAAAGGCAGTGGCTGAGACAGCAGATTTTCTGGCTTTATACACCGCGCTTTTTGAGAGAAGTAGTTAGCAAACCAGCCCAAAGACCCCTCAGAGACACCAATACTTCTTAGAAGAATGGAATGGTCTACCATATTAAAAGCTTTGGCCAAATCAATAAAAATAGCAGCGCAATATTGCTTAGAATCAAGGACAATGGTAACATTATTGAGGACCTTAAACTTCTTAGGGATCGGTGTCCCTTCCACTGGACGGTTGAGCTAACGTAGGCTAATGTGATTTGCATGAGGTTGTAAGTAACAAGAACATTTCCCAGGACATAGACATATCTGATATTGGCAGAAAGGTTAAATTATTTTTAATCTAAATGCACTGTCCAATTTACATTAGCTATTAAAGAGAAAGAATACCATGCTATTGTTTGAGGAGAGTGCACAATTTTGAACATGAAAAGTTATTAATAAACAAATTAGGCACATTTGGGCCGCCTTGATACAACATTTTGAACAGAAATGAAATGGTTCATTGGATCAGTCTAAAACATTGCAAATACACTGCTGCCATCTACTGGCCAAAATCTAAATTGCACCTGGGCTGGAATAATACATTATGGCCTTTCTCTTGCATTTCAAAGATGATGGTACAAAAAAATACAAAACAACGGTTGGTTAAGGTTGCAGTTCTTTCTCTATTAGACAAATTATTTTAAAACAGTCCAAACATTTCATACATTAATACACTTACATTAAGTTTCTTCAGTACATTTCTTATCAAAATAATGAACGTGTTTAATTAAAACTCAGAAAATAAAAACTTCTGAAAATTCCATGCGTGTGCCCCTTTAAGATGCCTCACTAGTCTACATCTCTGTTTCCTTAAACTCAGAAATCCCTCAACAATCTCTACTATACTCTACCTCTATCTTTCCGCTACCTCTGTCTTTCCGTCTAACATTACTATACCAGAAGATTTTTTTTTCTCTTCATTATAGTCAAAACAAACATAACTTCTGTTCACAGGAAGGCCACTTTAATTAGTATGTTCTCTCTTGTTTCGCTGGTTGTACTTTCCCATATTTAATTTGTTATTTATTTTTTATTTCACTTTTATTTAACCAGGTGGTCAAGTTGAGAACAAGTTCTCATTTACAATTGCAACCTGGCCAAGATTAAGCAAAGCAGTTTGACACATACAACAACACAGAGTTACACATGGAGTAAAACAAACATACAGTCAATAATACAGTAGAAAAATAAGTCTATATACAATGTGAGCAAATGAGGTGAGATAAGGGAGGTAAAGGCAAAAAAGGCCATGGTGGCAAAGTAAATACAATATAGCAAGTAAAACACTGGAATGCTAGATTTGTAGTGGAAGAAAGTGCAAAGTAGAAATAGAAATAATGGGGTGTAAAGGAGCAAAATAAAGAAATGAATGAATACAGTAGGGGAAGAGGTAGTTGTTTGGGCTAAATTATAGATGGGCTATGTACAGGTGCAGTGATCTGTGAGCTGCTCTGACAGCTGGTGCTTGAAGCTAGTGAGGGAGATGAGTGTTTCCAATTTCAGAGATTTTTGTAGTTCGTTCCAGTCATTGGCAGCAGAGAACTGGAAGGAGAGAAGGCCAAAGGAGGAAAGGTATGTATATGATGCCTTGTGACCCTGCTCTACCAAATAGTTTACTAATGTGGTGATGTTTGCCATATGAGTGAATGTGTCTCACTACATCATGTATCAACACAGAACCCTCAAATGTACGCCTTTAGCGATTGTTTAAATGTGGCGTGATACAAAGTTTGACTATTTGTAAACATAATTCCTGCTCTTGCCCATATATACTGCCAATTTTAATATTTTACCTAATATCCACTGTCCTTGATTCTGACAAAGATTATTCAACCCCAAAATCTGCCAAGGGGCAGGGTTGATCCAAGCTTTCTGATTCATAACGCATAATACTTTTCTTGCCTAACAAAGGCAGTCAAGCATTCAAGCTAACTGGCTAACGTTGGCTAGCTGACTGGCTAACGCTACTTCCAGACAAAAGAGACAGCAAAGCCATATCTTTACTCTCCATTCTACTCATCCAGCAGAGCTGGTTAGAATTTTTATCATGTTATTCAAAGTGTTGGTGACTAACTGTGCTGCTGGCAATAATTTATATTACATTATTTTCCCTAACGTTTACTGACACCGGCCATATTCAATGGGTGTTGAGCGTTGTTAAATTCATCAGTTATTCTGTACTCTGGTACATTCAGACGAGTACTCTGAAATTCGAACAAATAGCCAGAGCGAATTTACAAAGCACCCCATTTAACAATGTCGCACAACGACTATACCATTTAGCTAAGCTAAGAATGACGTGAATAGTCAAGTCGATATGAACGTTGGATAGCATATAGTTAATATATTATCAAGTTCGATGCAATGATATGCTATGCGGTTCATAAGGATAACGCAACCAAAAATATGTCATAATTAGTTAAAAAAGGATTTGTATCTACTGTACATACACAAATTACTTAACAAATAGTTAGTTAGTGAGATTTTATTTCACTTTATTTAACCAGGTAGGCAAGTTGAGAACAAGTTCTCATTTACAATTGCGACCTGGCCAAGATAAAGCAAAGCAGTTCGACAACATAGAACAACACAGACTTACACATGGAGTAAAACAAACATACAGTCAATAATACAGTAGAAAAATAAGTCTATATACAATGTGAGCAAATTAGGTGACATAAGGGAGGTAAAGGCAAAAAAAGCCATGGTGGAAAGTAAATGCAATATAGCAAGTAAAACACTGGAATGGTAGATTTGTAGTAGAAGAAAGTGCAAAGTAGAAAAAAATAATGGGGTTAGATAGATTACGCTGAGTACATCTACTAATCTTTATTTTATCGGTTTTATCTTTTATGTCATTGTGCAAAGTCACAATTACATCCCTGAATTCTCTATTAGATTGGAATTTTCCTATCAGCAAGGAGATGCTGCTGAAGTATATCCATGATTAGATTTGCTTTTCCCATATTCGAGCCAAATTGGTAGAATGCGCATGCGCTTCTTTTAGTATGCGCTTCTTTTAGTATGCGCTTCTATGGCTTTGCTGTAGTTTACCTCTTCTTGTAACATCTGCTTCCAACTCACACCCTCAAACACCTAGATCCCCTGAACGCAGCTCACTCTCCAAAATCCCAATCACCTGAATTCTAATCACCTGTTCACACACCTGTATTTCATTATCACACACTACTTAGTTCAGTTCTTTGCACCCCATCACTGTGAGGTATTGTTTGTTTTGTGACACATGTCTTTCGGAGTGCTGCGTTTCCCGTGATGTACTCCTGTGTATGATTGGTTTTTCCTGCCTCACTAATGATGCCTATTACCTGCCTGTACTTTAGGCTATCGGATTTCCTGTTATCTACCTATTGCTTGATCTCCCTGACTACGTTGCTAGCCTTTTCCCTGCCTGTACTGTTGCCCTTTTGGACCCCCTTGTTTATGACCTTCTGCCTGCCCCTGTGGTCCTTTGCAATAAACACCTGCAGCGCCCTGCGTTTTGAAACCAGCTCTCTGTCTCCCCTCGTGGTCATTATACTACTGTGATGGTTATTTATGTTCCTCTCTGCTTGTGGTTTTAATATATGCCAATCTTTTTTCTGAGACTATAACTCAGTCATATAATGCTTAACCTTAAGAAAATATCCATAAAGAGAGCATTCTGAACCATTCTGAATACTTTGTACACCCGTTTTGTACGCATGGGTGCGCAAGTTTATATATACTGCTCCAAAAAATGAAGGGAACACTTAAACAACACATCCTAGATCTGAATGAAATAAAAAAAAATATTAAATACTTTTTTCTTTACATAGTTGAATGTGCTGACAACAAAATCACACAAAAATAATCAATGGAAATATAATTTATCAACCCATGGAGCTCTGGATTTGGAGTCACACTCAAAATTAAAGTGGAAAACCACACTACAGGCTGATCCAACTTTGATGTAATGTCCTTAAAACAAGTCAAAATGAGGCTCAGTAGTGTGTGTGGCCTCCACGTGCCTGTATGACCTCCCTACAACGCCTGGGCATGCTCCTGATGAGGTGGCGGATGGTCTCCTGAGGGATCTCCTCCCAGACCTGGACTAAAGCATCCGCCAACTCCTGGACAGTCTGTGGTGCAATGTGGCATTGGTGGATGGAGCGAGACATGATGTCCCAGATGTGCTCAATTGGATTCAGGTCTGGGGAACGGGCGGGCCAGTCCATAGCATCAATGCCTTCCTCTTGCAGGAAATGCTGACACACTCCAGCCACATGAGGTCTAGCATTGTCTTGCATTAGGAGGAACCCAGGGCCAACCGCACCAGCATATGGTCTCACAAGAGGTCTGAGGATCTCATCTCGGTACCTAATGGCAGTCAGGCTACCTCTGGCGAGCACATGGAGGGCTGTGCGGCCCCCCAAAGAAATGCCACCCCACACCATGACTGACCCACCGCCAAACCGGTCATGCTGGAGGATGTTGCAGGCAGCAGAACGTTCTCCACGGCATCTCCAGACTCTGTCACGTCTGTCACATGTGCTCAGTGTGAACCTGCTTTCATCTGTGAAGAGCACAGGGCGCCAATGGCGAATTTGCCAATCTTGGTGTTCTCTGGCAAATGCCAAACGTCCTGCACGGTGTTGGGCTGTAAGCACAACCCCCACCTGTGGATGTCGGGCCCTCATACCACCCTCATGGAGTCTGTTTCTGACCGTTTGAGCAGACACATGCACATTTGTGGCCTGCTGGAGGTCATTTTGCAGGGCTCTGGCAGTGCTTCTTCTGCTCCTCCTTGCACAAAGGCAGAGGTAGCGGTCCTGCTGCTGGGTTGTTGCCCTCCTACGGCCTCCTCCACATCTCCTGATGTACTGGCCTGTCTCCTGGTAGCGCCTCCATGCTCTGGACACTACGCTGACAGACACAGCAAACCTTCTTGCCACAGCTCGCATTGATGTGCCATCCTGGATGAGCTGCACTAGCTGAGCCACTTGTGTGGGTTGTAGACTCCGTCTCATGCTACCACTAGAGTGAAAGCACCGCCATCATTCAAAAGTGACCAAAACATCAGCCAGGAAGCATTGGAACTGAGAAGTGGTCTGTGGTCCCCACCTGCAGAACCACTCCTATATTCGGGGTGTCTTGCTTATTGCCTATAATTTCCACCTGTTGTCTATTCCATTTGCACAACAGCATGTGAAATTTATTGTCAATCAGTGTTGCTTCCTAAGTGGACAGTTTGATTTCACAGAAGTGTGATTGACTTGGAGTTACATTGTGTTGTTTAAGTGTTCCCTTTATTTTTTTGAGCAGTGTATTATCACTATCAAATTTCTAATAAACGATTATACACATACCATTTATAAAAAAAAAAATGAATATCTTCACAGAATCCATGTATAACGTAGGAAATGTTAGGTACTCACATTAATGAATCACTCCATGTGCGTTTCCAACGACTCTCCGCCGCTACAAAGTGTCAGCTGTGCATCCATGCGGCAAACAGAAACGCTGCCCCGCGGGTCATAGGAATAATGCTCCACATGTATCATCAATGCTTCTTTAGACTTCCAAAAATTATAGATTTGCCGCTACTTTCTAAAACAACATCCCGCTCTCAATACCACCCCCGTGATATTCTGATGGGCAGTGATGGACGGATAATGCGACATATCAAAACCTATTATCTGAATTTTAAATAATCTTATTGTACACATTTCTATATCTCATTATCCAAAAGTTCAGTTTAACCCTTATTTCCACACTCACACAACTCTCATTCACATTCACACAGTACTGTTCCCAAAACATATATGTTCCCAAAACAAAAAATTAATTGTTTTCTACATTTTTATAACCTGCAGGAATATTTTCTCATTTCTATCTCAAGGTTAGTTCCTGGCATAACACAACTCATACATTTACATCTTACAATACTAACCCATGGTACAGGATCTCCTAACCTTAAAACGGTAGTAACTTCACAATTTATTTCTAACATGGGGTTTGGTTTAAAACAATTACATGTGCACCTTACTATCTTATACTATATCATTATAATGCATTGTCTCCTATTTCTATAGCGCTTTTCTCAAACCACACAGGGCTTTTGCTTTAAGGTCTTAAAGTAGCTCACACAGATTTTAGTTTTAATCCAGTTCACAATGATTCTGGATGCTAATGTTAATTGATCTTAACCAGTTCACACAGATTTTAGTTTTAATCCAGATCACACAGATTTTAGCTTTAATCCAGTTCACACATATTCTGGATGTTAACGTCAGATGGCAGCTCCCTCGGAACTCCGTTTTCTCAACAACAAAAAAAAGAAAAAAAAGAATAATTGTTTCCAAGAAATGTCAGTCTCACTTATCTGTCTCTGTTCGGAACACCGTAACCACCCACATGACACCCTCCTTCAGATGTTAGGCAGGTCCCTGGCTTCTCCTTCAGTGGAGAGCGGGTTTCCCTTGAGCCAGTTGGTGTGGCCCCCGTGCACAGTTAAACCAAGGTCCTCAGGAGCAGTCAGTATATGGAGATTGGTGTCCAAATCTGGGTCGCCAAATATTGTTGTGGAATAGTCTAATCAAGTGAGAGAGACTTTGTCATTTCTTCAAATAATCATTTTTACTCAATATGAAATTGTATTAGTCACATGCGCCGAATACAACAGGTGTAGACCTTACAGTGAAGTGCTTACTTACGAGCCCTTAACCAACAATGCAGTTTAAAAAATATGTATAAGAATAAGAAATAAAGTAACAAGTAATTAAAGAGCAGCAGTAAATTAACAATAGCGAGACTATATACGGGGGGGTACCGACACAGAGTCAATGTGAGGGGGCATTGCAAATAGTCTGGGTAGCCATTTGATTAGGTGTTCAGGAGTCTTATGGCTTGGGGGTAGAAGCTGTTTAGAAGCCTCTTGGACCTAGACTTGGTGCTCTGGTACTGCTTGCCGTGCAGTAGCAGAGAGAACAATCTATGAGTAGGGTGGCTGGTGTCTTTGACAATTTTTAGGGCCTTCCTCTAACACCGCCTTGTATAGAGGTCCTGGATGGCAGGCAGCTTGGCCCCAGTGATGTACTACCCTCTGTTCACACTACCCTCTGTGGTGCCTTGCAGTCGGAGGCCGAGCAGTTGCCATACCAGGCAGTGATGCAACCAGTCAGGAGGCTCTCGATTGTGCAGCTGTAGATCCTTTTTGAGGATCTGAGGACCCATGCCAAATCTTTTCAGTCTCCTGAGCGGGAATAGGTTTTGTCGTACCCTCTTCACGACTGTCTTGGTGTGCTTGGTCCATGTTAGTTTGTTGGTGATGTGGACACCAAGGTTCTAGAAGCTCTCAACCTGGTCCACTGCAGCCCCGTCAATGAGAATGGGGGCGTAGTCCAACGCCTTAACCCCTCGGCCATCACAGCTTGCTCTATTATCTTCCACGCCCTAACCAGTCCGCTATATCGTTCTGACCATTTTAACTCTAACACGTCCAGATCATCGCTACTGAAGTACCGACTTGAAATGTTTGTCATGGAAGATACATTCTGAGCACTTGAATCAAAGGACAAGTGCACACATTATCCATATCAAGTCACCAAGTATATGTTAAAAAGAAAGAATGGCTTGCCATTGCGCTGCGAGCAGGGTTCGAACCTGCGCAGGGAGACCCCATTGGATTTCAAATCCAACGCCTTAACCACTCGGCCATCGCAGCTCGCTATATTAACCACCAGGCCTTAACCAGTCGGCTATCTCATTCTGTCCATTTTACTTCTGTAAAGACTAGACTATCTACTGAAGAGCCTATTTGAACTGTTTGTCAAGGAATATATATTCTGAGCACTTGAATCAATGGACAAGTCCATGCATTCAGCACATTATCCATATCAAGTCACATGTTACAAATATAGACTGGTTTGTCAATGCGCTGCGAGCAGCTTAAAAACTGTACGGGGAGAAAACAATGGATTTCATTTCCAACGCTTAAAACACTTGGCCATTGCGGCTGTGTGAATCAAAGGAAAGTGATGAGGAGAAAGCACAAGTGGGCTATATACGCTTCGAGCAAGGTTAAAACATGTGTGGGGAGACCCCATTGAAATTCAGGTCCAACGTCTGAAAAACTCGGCCGTTGCAGCTGTTGGAATTCAACTAAAGTAATTGGGATTTGGAAACAGACATCATTGGTGCAAAATGGTAAACTTGATTGCACGACATATTGAACTTATTGTGCCAAATCACGCCTTAACCACTCGGCCATTACAGCTTTCTGAATAAGCTCACACAAAAGATTTCTGAGCACTTGAATCACTGGACAAGTCCATGCATTAAAGAGACTATCCATATCAAGTCACCAAGGATATGTTCAGAATGAGGGCTGGTTTGTCATAACGCTGTGAGCAGGGTTCAAACCTGCGCAGGGAGACCCCATTGGATTTCGAGTCCAACGCCTTAACCTCTCGGCCATCACAGCTTGCTCTATTACCTTCCACGCCCTAACCAGTCCGCTATCTCGTTCTGTCCATTTTGACTCTAAAACGTCCAGATCATCGCTACTGAAGTACCGACTTGAAATGTTTGTCATGGAAGATACATTCTGAGCTCTTGAATCAAAGGACAAATGCACACATTATCCATATCAAGTCACCAAGTATATGTTAAAAGAAAGAATGGTTTGCCATTGCGCTGCGAGCAGGGATCGAACCTGCGCAGGGAGACCCCATTGGATTTCAAGTCCAACGCCTTAACCACTCGGCCATCGCAGCTCGCTCTTTTAACTACCAGGCCTTAACCAGTCGGCTATCTCATTCTGTCCATTTTACTTCTGTAAAGACCAGACTATCTACTGAAGAGCCTATTTGAACTGTTTGTCAAGGGATATATATTCTAAGCACTTGAATCAATGGACAAGTCCATGCATTCAGCACATTATCCATATCAAGTCACATGTTACAAATATAGACTGGTTTGTCAATGCGCTGCGAGCAGCTTTAAAAACTGTACGGGGAGAAAACAATGGATTTCATTTCCAACGCTTAAAACACTTGGCCATTGCGGCTGTGTGAATCAAAGGAAAGTGATGAGGAGAAAGCACAAGTGGGCTATATACGCTTCGAGCAAGGTTAAAACATGTGTGGGGAGACCCCATTGAAATTCAGGTCCAACGTCTGAAAAACTCGGCCGTTGCAGCTGTTGGAATTCAACTAAAGTAATTGGGATTTGGAAACAGACATCATTGGTGCAAAATGGTAAACTTGATTGCACGACATATTGAACTTATTGTGCCAAATCACGCCTTAACCACTCGGCCATCACAGCTTTCTGAATAAGATCACACAAATGTTTTCTGAGCACTTGAAACACTGGACAAGTCCATGCATTAAAGAGACTATCCATATCAAGTCACCAAGGATATGTTCAGAATGAGGACTGGTTTGTTATAACGCTGTGAGCAGGGTTCGAACCTGCGCAGGGAGACCCCATTGGATTTCGAGTCCAACGCCTTAACCTCTCGGCCATCACAGCTTGCTCTATTACCTTCCACGCCCTAACCAGTCCGCTATCTCGTTCTGTCCATTTTGACTCTAAAACGTCCAGATCATCGCTACTGAAGTACCGACTTGAAATGTTTGTCATGGAAGATACATTCTGAGCACTTGAATCAAAGGACAAGTGCACACATTATCCATATCAAGTCACCAAGTATATGTTAAAAAGAAAGAATGGTTTGCAATTGCGCTGCGAGCAGGGTTCGAACCTGCGCAGGGAGACCCCATTGGATTTCAAGTCCAACGCCTTAACCACTCGGCCATCGCAGCTCGCTATATTAACCATCAGGCCTTAACCAGTCGGCTATCTCATTCTGTCCATTTTACTTCTGTAAAGACTAGACTATATACTGAAGAGCCTATTTGAACTGTTTGTCAAGGAATATATATTCTGAGCACTTGAATCAATGGACAAGTCCATGCATTCAGCACATTATCCATATCAAGTCACATGTTACAAATATAGACTGGTTTGTCAATGCGCTGCGAGCAGCTTTAAAAACTGTACGGGGAGAAAAAAATGATTTTCATTTCCAACGCTTAAAACACTTGGCCATTGCGGCTGTGTGAATCAAAGGAAAGTGATGAGGAGAAAGCACAAGTGGGCTATATACGCTTCGAGCAAGGTTAAAACATGTGTGGGGAGACCCCATTGAAATTCAGGTCCAACGTCTGAAAAACTCGGCCGTTGCAGCTGTTGGAATTCAAGTAAAGTAATTGGGATTTGGAAACAGACATCATTGGTGCAAAATGGTAAACTTGATTGCACGACATATTGAACTTATTGTGCCAAATCACGCCTTAACCACTCGGCCATTACAGCTTTCTGAATAAGCTCACACAAAAGATTTCTGAGCACTTGAATCACTGGACAAGTCCATGCATTAAAGAGACTATCTATATCAAGTCACCAAGGATATGTTCAGAATGAGGACTGGTTTGTCATAACGCTGCGAGCAGGGTTCGAACCTGCGCGGGGAGACCCCATTGGATTTTGAGTCCAACGCCTTAATCTCTCGGCCATCACAGCTTGCTCTATCACCTTCCACGCCCTAACCAGTCCGCAATCTCGTTCTGTCCATTTTAACTCTAAAACGTCCAGATCATCGCTACTGAAGTACCGACTTGAAATGTTTGTCATGGAAGATACATTCTGAGCACTTGAATGAAAGGACAAGTGCACACATTATCCATATCAAGTCACCAAGTATATGTTAAAAAGAAAGAATGGTTTGCCATTGCGCTGCGAGCAGGGTTCGAACCTGCGCAGGGAGACCCCATTGGATTTCAAGTCCAACGCCTTAACCACTCGGCCATCGCAGCTCGCTATATTAACCATCAGGCCTTAACCAGTCGGCTATCTCATTCTGTCCATTTTACTTCTGTAAAGACTAGACTATCTACTGAAGAGCCTATTTGAACTGTTTGTCAAGGAATATATATTCTGAGCACTTGAATCAATGGACAAGTCCATGCATTCAGCACATTATCCATATCAAGTCACATGTTACAAATATAGACTGGTTTGTCAATGCGCTGCGAGCAGCTTTAAAAACTGTACGGGGAGAAAAAAATTATTTTCATTTCCAACGCTTAAAACACTTGGCCATTGCAGCTGTGTGAATCAAAGGAAAGTGATGAGGAGAAAGCACAAGTGGGCTATATACGCTTCGAGCAAGGTTAAAACATGTGTGGGGAGACCCCATTGAAATTCAGGTCCAACGTCTGAAAAACTCGGCCGTTGCAGCTGTTGGAATTCAAGTAAAGTAATTGGGATTTGGAAACAGACATCATTGGTGCAAAATGGTAAACTTGATTGCACGACATATTGAACTTATTGTGCCAAATCACGCCTTAACCACTCGGCCATTACAGCTTTCTGAATAAGCTCACACAAAAGATTTCTGAGCACTTGAATCACTGGACAAGTCCATGCATTAAAGAGACTATCTATATCAAGTCACCAAGGATATGTTCAGAATGAGGACTGGTTTGTCATAACGCTGCGAGCAGGGTTCGAACCTGCGCGGGGAGACCCCATTGGATTTCCAGTCCAACGCCTTAACCTCTCGGCCATCACAGCTTGCTCTATTACCTTCTACGCCCTAACCAGTCCGCTATCTCGTTCTGTCCATATTAACTCTAAACCGTCCAGATCATCGCTACTGAAGTACCGACTTGAAATGTTTGTCATGGAAGATACATTCTGAGCTCTTGAATCAAAGGACAAATGCACACATTATCCATATCAAGTCACCAAGTATATGTTAAAAGAAAGAATGGTTTGCCATTGCGCTGCGAGCAGGGATCGAACCTGCGCAGGGAGACCCCATTGGATTTCAAGTCCAACGCCTTAACCACTCGGCCATCGCAGCTCGCTCTTTTAACTACCAGGCCTTAACCAGTCGGCTATCTCATTCTGTCCATTTTACTTCTGTAAAGACCAGACTATCTACTGAAGAGCCTATTTGAACTGTTTGTCAAGGGATATATATTCTAAGCACTTGAATAAATGGACAAGTCCATGCATTCAGCACATTATCCATATCAAGTCACATGTTACAAATATAGACTGGTTTGTCAATGCGCTGCGAGCAGCTTTAAAAACTGTACGGGGAGAAAACAATGGATTTCATTTCCAACGCTTAAAACACTTGGCCATTGCGGCTGTGTGAATCAAAGGAAAGTGATGAGGAGAAAGCACAAGTGGGCTATATACGCTTCGAGCAAGGTTAAAACATGTGTGGGGAGACCCCATTGAAATTCAGGTCCAACGTCTGAAAAACTCGGCCGTTGCAGCTGTTGGAATTCAAGTAAAGTAATTGGGATTTGGAAACAGACATCATTGGTGCAAAATGGTAAACTTGATTGCACGACATATTGAACTTATTGTGCCAAATCACGCCTTAACCACTCGGCCATTACAGCTTTCTGAATAAGCTCACACAAAAGATTTCTGAGCACTTGAATCACTGGACAAGTCCATGCATTAAAGAGACTATCTATATCAAGTCACCAAGGATATGTTCAGAATGAGGACTGGTTTGTCATAACGCTGCGAGCAGGGTTCGAACCTGCGCGGGGAGACCCCATTGGATTTTGAGTCCAACGCCTTAATCTCTCGGCCATCACAGCTTGCTCTATCACCTTCCACGCCCTAACCAGTCCGCAATCTCGTTCTGTCCATTTTAACTCTAAAACGTCCAGATCATCGCTACTGAAGTACCGACTTGAAATGTTTGTCATGGAAGATACATTCTGAGCACTTGAATGAAAGGACAAGTGCACACATTATCCATATCAAGTCACCAAGTATATGTTAAAAAGAAAGAATGGTTTGCCATTGCGCTGCGAGCAGGGTTCGAACCTGCGCAGGGAGACCCCATTGGATTTCAAGTCCAACGCCTTAACCACTCGGCCATCGCAGCTCGCTATATTAACCATCAGGCCTTAACCAGTCGGCTATCTCATTCTGTCCATTTTACTTCTGTAAAGACTAGACTATCTACTGAAGAGCCTATTTGAACTGTTTGTCAAGGAATATATATTCTGAGCACTTGAATCAATGGACAAGTCCATGCATTCAGCACATTAT
The DNA here is from genome assembly GCF_965601325.2 of Salmo salar. Lineage (NCBI taxonomy): Eukaryota > Metazoa > Chordata > Actinopteri > Salmoniformes > Salmonidae > Salmo > Salmo salar. The sequence continues at coordinate 7,625,916 of NC_138293.1, forward strand.
CCATATCAAGTCACATGTTACAAATATAGACTGGTTTGTCAATGCGCTGCGAGCAGCTTTAAAAACTGTACGGGGAGAAAAAAATTATTTTCATTTCCAACGCTTAAAACACTTGGCCATTGCAGCTGTGTGAATCAAAGGAAAGTGATGAGGAGAAAGCACAAGTGGGCTATATACGCTTCGAGCAAGGTTAAAACATGTGTGGGGAGACCCCATTGAAATTCAGGTCCAACGTCTGAAAAACTCGGCCGTTGCAGCTGTTGGAATTCAAGTAAAGTAATTGGGATTTGGAAACAGACATCATTGGTGCAAAATGGTAAACTTGATTGCACGACATATTGAACTTATTGTGCCAAATCACGCCTTAACCACTCGGCCATTACAGCTTTCTGAATAAGCTCACACAAAAGATTTCTGAGCACTTGAATCACTGGACAAGTCCATGCATTAAAGAGACTATCTATATCAAGTCACCAAGGATATGTTCAGAATGAGGACTGGTTTGTCATAACGCTGCGAGCAGGGTTCGAACCTGCGCGGGGAGACCCCATTGGATTTCCAGTCCAACGCCTTAACCTCTCGGCCATCACAGCTTGCTCTATTACCTTCTACGCCCTAACCAGTCCGCTATCTCGTTCTGTCCATATTAACTCTAAACCGTCCAGATCATCGCTACTGAAGTACCGACTTGAAATGTTTGTCATGGAAGATACATTCTGAGCTCTTGAATCAAAGGACAAATGCACACATTATCCATATCAAGTCACCAAGTATATGTTAAAAGAAAGAATGGTTTGCCATTGCGCTGCGAGCAGGGATCGAACCTGCGCAGGGAGACCCCATTGGATTTCAAGTCCAACGCCTTAACCACTCGGCCATCGCAGCTCGCTCTTTTAACTACCAGGCCTTAACCAGTCGGCTATCTCATTCTGTCCATTTTACTTCTGTAAAGACCAGACTATCTACTGAAGAGCCTATTTGAACTGTTTGTCAAGGGATATATATTCTAAGCACTTGAATAAATGGACAAGTCCATGCATTCAGCACATTATCCATATCAAGTCACATGTTACAAATATAGACTGGTTTGTCAATGCGCTGCGAGCAGCTTTAAAAACTGTACGGGGAGAAAACAATGGATTTCATTTCCAACGCTTAAAACACTTGGCCATTGCGGCTGTGTGAATCAAAGGAAAGTGATGAGGAGAAAGCACAAGTGGGCTATATACGCTTCGAGCAAGGTTAAAACATGTGTGGGGAGACCCCATTGAAATTCAGGTCCAACGTCTGAAAAACTCGGCCGTTGCAGCTGTTGGAATTCAACTAAAGTAATTGGGATTTGGAAACAGACATCATTGGTGCAAAATGGTAAACTTGATTGCACGACATATTGAACTTATTGTGCCAAATCACGCCTTAACCACTCGGCCATTACAGCTTTCTGAATAAGCTCACACAAAAGATTTCTGAGCACTTGAATCACTGGACAAGTCCATGCATTAAAGAGACTATCTATATCAAGTCACCAAGGATATGTTCAGAATGAGGACTGGTTTGTCATAACGCTGCGAGCAGGGTTCGAACCTGCGCGGGGAGACCCCATTGGATTTTTAGTCCAACGCCTTAATCTCTCGGCCATCACAGCTTGCTCTATTACCTTCCATGCCCTAACCAGTCCGCTATCTCGTTCTGTCCATTTCAACTCTAAAACGTCCAGATCATCGCTACTGAAGTACCGACTTGAAATGTTTGTCATGGAAGATACATTCTGAGCACTTGAATGAAAGGACAAGTGCACACATTATCCATATCAAGTCACCAAGTATATGTTAAAAAGAAAGAATGGCTTGCCATTGCGCTGCGAGCAGGGTTCGAACCTGCGCAGGGAGACCCCATTGGATTTCAAATCCAACGCCTTAACCACTCGGCCATCGCAGCTCGCTATATTAACCACCAGGCCTTAACCAGTCGGCTATCTCATTCTGTCCATTTTACTTCTGTAAAGACTAGACTATCTACTGAAGAGCCTATTTGAACTGTTTGTCAAGGAATATATATTCTGAGCACTTGAATCAATGGACAAGTCCATGCATTCAGCACATTATCCATATCAAGTCACATGTTACAAATATAGACTGGTTTGTCAATGCGCTGCGAGCAGCTTAAAAACTGTACGGGGAGAAAACAATGGATTTCATTTCCAACGCTTAAAACACTTGGCCATTGCGGCTGTGTGAATCAAAGGAAAGTGATGAGGAGAAAGCACAAGTGGGCTATATACGCTTAGAGCAAGGTTGAAACATGTGTGGGGAGACCCCATTGAAATTCAGGTCCAACGTCTGAAAAACTCGGCCGTTGCAGCTGTTGGAATTCAAGTAAAGTAATTGGGATTTGGAAACAGACATCATTGGTGCAAAATGGTAAACTTGATTGCAAGACATATTGAACTTATTGTGCCAAATCACGCCTTAACCACTCGGCCATCACAGCTTTCTGAATAAGCTCACACAAAAGATTTCTGAGCACTTTAATCACTGGACAAGTCCATGCATTAAAAAGACTATCCATATCATGTCACCAAGGACATGTTCAGAATGAGGACTGGTTTGTCATAACGCTGCGAGCAGGGTTCGAACCTGCGCGGGGAGACCCCGTTGGATTTCGAGTCCAACGCCTTAATCTCTCGGCCATTACAGCTTGCTCTATTACCTTCCACGCCCTAACCAGTCCGCTATCGCGTTCTGTCCATTTTAACTCTAAAACGTCCAGATCATCGCTACTGAAGTACCGACTTGAAATGTTTGTCATGGAAGATACATTCTGGGCACTTGAATGAAAGGACAAGTGCACACATTATCCATATCAAGTCACCAAGTATATGTTAAAAATAAAGAATGGCTTGCCATTGCGCTGCGAGCAGGGTTCGAACCTGCGCAGGGAGACCCCATTGGATTTCAAATCCAACGCCTTAACCACTCGGCCATCGCAGCTCGCTATATTAACCACCAGGCCTTAACCAGTCGGCTATCTCATTCTGTCCATTTTACTTCTGTAAAGACTAGACTATCTACTGAAGAGCCTATTTGAACTGTTTGTCAAGGAATATATATTCTGAGCACTTGAATCAATGGACAAGTCCATGCATTCAGCACATTATCCATATCAAGTCACATTTTACAAATATAGACTGGTTTGTCAATGCGCTGCGAGCAGCTTAAAAACTGTACGGGGAGAAAACAATGGATTTCATTTCCAACGCTTAAAACACTTGGCCATTGTGAATCAAAGGAAAGTGATGAGGAGAAAGCACAAGTGGGCTATATACGCTTCGAGCAAGGTTAAAACATGTGTGGGGAGACCCCATTGAAATTCAGGTCCAACGTCTGAAAAACTCGGCCGTTGCAGCTGTTGGAATTCAAGTAATTGGGATTTGGAAACAGACATCATTGGTGCAAAATGGTAAACTTGATTGCACGACATATTGAACTTATTGTGCCAAATCACGCCTTAACCACTCGGCCATTACAGCTTTCTGAATAAGCTCACACAAAAGATTTCTGAGCACTTGAATCACTGGACAAGTCCATGCATTAAAGAGACTATCCATATCAAGTCACCAAGGATATGTTCAGAATGAGGACTGGTTTGTCATAACGCTGCGAGCAGGGTTCGAACCTGCGCGAGGAGACCCCATAGGATTTCGAGTCCAACGCCTTAACCTCTCGGCCATCACAGCTTGCTCTATTACCTTCTACGCCCTAACCAGTCCGCTATCTCGTTCTGTCCATATTAACTCTAAAACGTCCAGATCATCGCTACTGAAGTACCGACTTGAAATGTTTGTCATGGAAGATACATTCTGAGCTCTTGAATCAAAGGACAAATGCACACATTATCCATATCAAGTCACCAAAAGAGAGATCTGGACCCTGATCTCTCTTTTGAAGAACATATCAAGACTGTTTCAAGGACAGCTTTTTTCCATCTACGTAACATTGCAAAAATCAGAAATTTTCTGTCCAAAAATGACGCAGAAAAATTAATCCATGCTTTTGTTACTTCTAGGCTGGACTACTGCAATGCTCTACTTTCCGGCTACCCGGATAAAGCACTAAATAAACTTCAGTTAGTGCTAAATACGGCTGCTAGAATCCTGACTAGAACCAAAAAATTTGATCATATTACTCCAGTGTTAGCCTCCCTACACTGGCTTCCTGTTAAGGCAAGGGCTGATTTCAAGGTTTTACTGCTAACCTACAAAGCATTACATGGGCTTGCTCCTACCTATCTTTCCGATTTGGTCCTGCCGTACATACCTACACGTACGCTACGGTCACAAGACGCAGGCCTCCTAATTGTCCCTAGAATTTCTAAGCAAACGGCTGGAGGTAGGGCTTTCTCCTATAGAGCTCCATTTTTATGGAATGGTCTGCCTACCAATGTGAGAGACGCAGACTCAGTCTCAACCTTTAAGTCTTTACTGAAGACTTATCTCTTCAGTAGGTCCTATGATTAAGTATAGTCTGGCCCAGGAGTGTGAAGGTGAACGGAAAGGCTGGAGCAACGAACCGCCCTTGCTGTCTCTGCCTTGCCGGTTCCCCTCTTTCCACTGGGATTCTCTGCCTCTAACCCTTTTACAGAGGCTGAGTCACTGGCCTACTGGTGTTCTTCCATGCCGTCCATGGGAGGGGTGCGTCACTTGAGTGGGTTGAGTCACTGACGTGGTCTTCCTGTCTGGGTTGGCGCCCCCCCCCCCCCCCTTGGGTTGTGCCATGGCGGAGATCGTTGTGGGCTATACTCGGCCTTGTCTTAGGACGGTAAGTTGGTGGTTGGAGACATCCCTCTAGTGGTGTGGGGGCTGTGCTTTGGCAAAGTGGGTGGGGTTATATCCTGCCTGTTTGGCCCTGTCCGGGGGTATCATCGGATGGGGCCACAGTGTCTTCTGATCCCTCCTGTCTCAGCCTCCAGTATTTATGCTGCAGTAGTTTATGTGTCGGGGGGCTAGGGTCAGTCTGTTACATCTGGAGTATTTCTCTTGTCTTATCCGGTGTCCTGTGTGTATTTAAATATGCTCTCTCTAATTCTCTCTTTCTCTCTTTCTGTCTTTCTCTCGGAGGACCTGAGCCCTAGGACCATGCCTCAGGACTACCTGGTATGATGACTCCTTGCTGTCCCCAGTCCACCTGGCCGTGCTGCTGCTCCAGTTTCAACTGTTCTGCCTGCGGCTATGGAACCCTGACCTGTTCACCGGACGTGCTTGTTGCACCCTCGACAACTACTATGATTATTATTATTTGACCATGCTGGTCATTTATGAACATTTTAACATTTTAACATTTTGACCATGTTCTGTTTTAATATCCACCCTGCACAGCCAGAAGAGGACTGGCCACCCCTCATAGCCTGGTTCCTCTCTAGGTTTCTTCCTAGGTTTTTGGCCTTTCTAGGGAGTTTTTCCTAGGGAGTTTTTCCTAGCCACCGTGCTTCTTTCACATGCTTTGCTTGCTGTTTGGGGTTTTAGGCTGGGTTTCTGTACAGCACTTTGAGAATATCAGCTGATGTACGAAGGGCTATATAAAAATAAATTTGATTGATTTGATTTGATTTGATTGAAGTATATGTTAAAAGAAAGAATGGTTTGCCATTGCGCTGCGAGCAGGGATCGAACCTGCGCAGGGAGACCCCATTGGATTTCAAGTCCAACGCCTTAACCACTCGGCCATCGCAGCTCGCTCTTTTAACTACCAGGCCTTAACCAGTCGGCTATCTCATTCTGTCCATTTTACTTCTGTAAAGACCAGACTATCTACTGAAGAGCCTATTTGAACTGTTTGTCAAGGGATATATATTCTAAGCACTTGAATAAATGGACAAGTCCATGCATTCAGCACATTATCCATATCAAGTCACATGTTACAAATATAGACTGGTTTGTCAATGCGCTGCGAGCAGCTTTAAAAACTGTACGGGGAGAAAACAATGGATTTCATTTCCAACGCTTAAAACACTTGGCCATTGCGGCTGTGTGAATCAAAGGAAAGTGATGAGGAGAAAGCACAAGTGGGCTATATACGCTTCGAGCAAGGTTAAAACATGTGTGGGGAGACCCCATTGAAATTCAGGTCCAACGTCTGAAAAACTCGGCCGTTGCAGCTGTTGGAATTCAACTAAAGTAATTGGGATTTGGAAACAGACATCATTGGTGCAAAATGGTAAACTTGATTGCACGACATATTGAACTTATTGTGCCAAATCACGCCTTAACCACTCGGCCATTACAGCTTTCTGAATAAGCTCACACAAAAGATTTCTGAGCACTTGAATCACTGGACAAGTCCATGCATTAAAGAGACTATCCATATCATGTCACCAAGGATATGTTCAGAATGAGGACTGGTTTGTCATAACACTGCGAGCAGGGTTCGAACCTGCGCGGGGAGACCCCATTGGATTTCGAGTCCAACGCCTTAATCTCTCGGCCATCACAGCTTGCTCTATTACCTTCCACGCCCTAACCAGTCCGCTATCTCGTTCTGTCCATTTTAACTCTAAAACGTCCAGATCATCGCTACTGAAGTACCGACTTGAAATGTTTGTCATGGAAGATACATTCTGAGCACTTGAATGAAAGGACAAGTGCACACATTATCCATATCAAGTCACCAAGTATATGTTAAAAAGAAAGAATGGCTTGCCATTGCGCTGCGAGCAGGGTTCGAACCTGCGCAGGGAGACCCCATTGGATTTCAAATCCAACGCCTTAACCACTCAGCCATCGCAGCTTGCTATATTAACCACCAGGCCTTAACCAGTCGGCTATCTCATTCTGTCCATTTTACTTCTGTAAAGACTAGACTATCTACTGAAGAGCCTATTTGAACTGTTTGTCAAGGAATATATATTCTGAGCACTTGAATCAATGGACAAGTCCATGCATTCAGCACATTATCCATATCAAGTCACATGTTACAAATATAGACTGGTTTGTCAATGCGCTGCGAGCAGCTTAAAAACTGTACGGGGAGAAAACAATGGATTTCATTTCCAACGCTTAAAACACTTGGCCATTGCGGCTGTGTGAATCAAAGGAAAGTGATGAGGAGAAAGCACAAGTGGGCTATATACGCTTAGAGCAAGGTTAAAACATGTGTGGGGAGACCCCATTGAAATTCAGGTCCAACGTCTGAAAAACTCGGCCGTTGCAGCTGTTGGAATTCAAGTAAAGTAATTGGGATTTGGAAACAGACATCATTGGTGCAAAATGGTAAACTTGATTGCAAGACATATTGAACTTATTGTGCCAAATCACGCCTTAACCACTCGGCCATCACAGCTTTCTGAATAAGCTCACACAAAAGATTTCTGAGCACTTTAATCACTGGACAAGTCCATGCATTAAAAAGACTATCCATATCATGTCACCAAGGACATGTTCAGAATGAGGACTGGTTTGTCATAACGCTGCGAGCAGGGTTCGAACCTGCGCGGGGAGACCCCGTTGGATTTCGAGTCCAACGCCTTAATCTCTCGGCCATCACAGCTTGCTCTATTACCTTCCACGCCCTAACCAGTCCGCTATCTCGTTCTGTCCATTTTAACTCTAAAACGTCCAGATCATCGCTACTGAAGTACCGACTTGAAATGTTTGTCATGGAAGATACATTCTGAGCACTTGAATGAAAGGACAAGTGCACACATTATCCATATCAAGTCACCAAGTATATGTTAAAAAGAAAGAATGGCTTGCCATTGCGCTGCGAGTTAGGTTCGAACCTGCGCAGGGAGACCCCATTGGATTTCAAATCCAACGCCTTAACCACTCGGCCATCGCAGCTCGCTATATTAACCACCAGGCCTTAACCAGTCGGCTATCTCATTCTGTCCATTTTACTTCTGTAAAGACTAGACTATCTACTGAAGAGCCTATTTGAACTGTTTGTCAAGGAATATATATTCTGAGCACTTGAATCAATGGACAAGTCCATGCATTCAGCACATTATCCATATCAAGTCACATGTTACAAATATAGACTGGTTTGTCAATGCGCTGCGAGTAGCTTAAAAACTGTACGGGGAGAAAACAATGGATTTCATTTCCAACGCTTAAAACACTTGGCCATTGTGAATCAAAGGAAAGTGATGAGGAGAAAGCACAAGTGGGCTATATACGCTTCGAGCAAGGTTAAAACATGTGTGGGGAGACCCCATTGATATTCAGGTCCAACGTCTGAAAAACTCGGCCGTTGCAGCTGTTGGAATTCAAGTAAAGTAATTGGGATTTGGAAACAGACATCATTGGTGCAAAATGGTAAACTTGATTGCACGACATATTGAACTTATTGTGCCAAATCACGCCTTAACCACTCGGCCATCACAGCTTTCTGAATAAGCTCACACAAAAGTATTCTGAGCACTTGAATCACTGGACAAGTCCATGCATTAAAGAGACTATCCATATCAAGTCACCAAGGATATGTTCAGAATGAGGACTGGTTTGTCATAACGCTGCGAGCAGGGTTCGAACCTGCGCGAGGAGACCCCATAGGATTTCGAGTCCAACGCCTTAACCTCTCGGCCATCACAGCTTGCTCTATTACCTTCTACGCCCTAACCAGTCCGCTATCTCGTTCTGTCCATTTTAACTCTAAAACGTCCAGATCATCGCTACTGAAGTACCGACTTGAAATGTTTGTCATGGAAGATACATTCTGGGCACTTGAATGAAAGGACAAGTGCACACATTATCCATATCAAGTCACCAAGTATATGTTAGAAAGAAAGAATGGCTTGCCATTGCGCTGCGAGCAGGGTTCGAACCTGCGCAGGGAGACCCCATTGGATTTCAAATCCAACGCCTTAACCACTCGGCCATCGCAGCTCGCTATATTAACCACCAGGCCTTAACCAGTCGGCTATCTCATTCTGTCCATTTTACTTCTGTAAAGACTAGACTATCTACTGAAGAGCCTATTTGAACTGTTTGTCAAGGAATATATATTCTGAGCACTTGAATCAATGGACAAGTCCATGCATTCAGCACATTGTCCATATCAAGTCACATGTTACAAATATAGACTGGTTTGTCAATGCGCTGCGAGCAGCTTGAAAACTGTACGGGGAGAAAACAATGGATTTCATTTCCAACGCTTAAAACACCTGGCCATTGCAGCTGTGTGAATCAAAGGAAAGTGATGAGGAGAAAGCACAAGTGGGCTATATACGCTTAGAGCAAGGTTAAAACATGTGTGGGGAGACCCCATTGAAATTCAGGTCCAACGTCTGAAATACTCGGCCGTTGCAGCTGTTGGAATTCAAGTAAAGTAATTGGGATTTGGAAACAGACATCATTGGTGCAAAATGGTAAACTTGATTGCAAGACATATTGAACTTATTGTGGCAAATCACGCCTTAACCACTCGGCCATCACAGCTTTCTGAATAAGCTCACACAAAAGATTTCTGAGCACTTTAATCACTGGAGAAGTCCATGCATTAAAAAGACTATCCATATCATGTCACCAAGGACATGTTCAGAATGAGGACTGGTTTGTCATAACGCTGCGAGCAGGGTTCGAACCTGCGCGGGGAGACCCCGTTGGATTTCGAGTCCAAAGCCTTAATCTCTCGGCCATCACAGCTTGCTCTATTACCTTCCACGCCCTAACCAGTCCGCTATCTCGTTCTGTCCATTTTAACTCTAAAACGTCCAGATCATCGCTACTGAAGTACCGACTTGAAATGTTTGTCATGGAAGATACATTCTGAGCACTTGAATCAAAGGACAAGTGCACACATTATCCATATCAAGTCACCAAGTATATGTTAAAAAGAAAGAATGGCTTGCCATTGCGCTGCGAGTTGGGTTCGAACCTGCGCAGGGAGAGCCCATTGGATTTCAAATCCAACGCCTTAACCACTCGGCCATCGCAGCTCGCTATATTAACCACCAGGCCTTAACCAGTCGGCTATCTCATTCTGTCCATTTTACTTCTGTAAAGACTAGACTATCTACTGAAGAGCCTATTTGAACTGTTTGTCAAGGAATATATATTCAGAGCACTTGAATCAATGGACAAGTCCATGCATTCAGCACATTATCCATATCAAGTCACATGTTACAAATATAGACTGGTTTGTCAATGCGCTGCGAGCAGCTTAAAAACTGTACGGGGAGAAAACAATGGATTTCATTTCCAACGCTTAAAACACTTGGCCATTGTGAATCAAAGGAAAGTGATGAGGAGAAAGCACAAGTGGGCTATATACGCTTCGAGCAAGGTTAAAACATGTGTGGGGAGACCCCATTGAAATTCAGGTCCAACGTCTGAAAAACTCGGCCGTTGCAGCTGTTGGAATTCAAGTAAAGTAATGGGATTTGAAAACAGACATCATTGGTGCAAAATGGTAAACTTGATTGCAAGACATATTGAACTTAGTGTGCCAAATCACGCCTTAACCACTCGGCCATTACAGCTTTCTGAATAAGCTCACACAAAAGATTTCTGAGCACTTTAATCACTGGACAAGTCCATGCATTAAAAAGACTATCCATATCATGTCACCAAGGATATGTTCAGAATGAGGACTGGTTTGTCATAACGCTGCGAGCAGTGTTCGAACCTGCGCGGGGAGACCCCATTGGATTTCGAGTCCAACGCCTTAACCTCTCGGCCATCACAGCTTGCTCTATTACCTTCTACGACCTAACCAGTCCGCTATCTCGTTCTGTCCATTTTAACTCTAAAACGTCCAGATCATCGCTACTGAAGTACCGACTTGAAATGTTTGTCATGGAAGATACATTCTGAGCACTTGAATCAAAGGACAAGTGCACACATTATCCATATCAAGTCACCAAGTATATGTTAAAAATAAAGAATGGTTTGCCATTGCGCTGCGAGCAGGGTTCGAACCTGCGCAGGGAGACCCCATTGGATTTCAAGTCCAACGCCTTAACCACTCGGCCATCGCAGCTCGCTATATTAACCACCAGACCTTAACCAGTCGGCTATCTCATTCTGTCCATTTTACTTCTGTAAAGACTAGACTATCTACTGAAGAGCCTATTTGAACTGTTTGTCAAGGAATATATATTCTGAGCACTTGAATCAATGGACAAGTCCATGCATTCAGCACATTATCCATATCAAGTCACATGTTACAAATATAGACTGGTTTGTCAATGCGCTGCGAGCAGCTTAAAAACTGTACGGGGAGAAAACAATGGATTTCATTTCCAACGCTTAAAACACCTGGCCATTGCAGCTGTGTGAATCAAAGGAAAGTGATGAGGAGAAAGCACAAGTGGGCTATATACGCTTAGAGCAAGGTTAAAACATGTATGGGGAGACCCCATTGAAATTCAGGTCCAACGTCTGAAAAACTCGGCCGTTGCAGCTGTTGGAATTCAAGTAAAGTAATTGGGATTTGGAAACAGACATCATTGGTGCAAAATGGTAAACTTGATTGCAAGACATATTGAACTTATTGTGGCAAATCACGCCTTAACCACTCGGCCATCACAGCTTTCTGAATAAGCTCACACAAAAGATTTCTGAGCACTTTAATCACTGGACAAGTCCATGCGTTAAAAAGACTATCCATATCATGTCACCAAGGACATGTTCAGAATGAGGACCGGTTTGTCATAACGCTGCGAGCAGGGTTCGAACCTGCGCGGGGAGACCGCGTTGGATTTCGAGTCCAACGCCTTAATCTCTCGGCCATCACAGCTTGCTCTATTACCTTCCACGCCCTAACCAGTCCGCTATCTCGTTCTGTCCATTTTAACTCTAAAACGTCCAGATCATCGCTACTGAAGTACCGACTTGAAATGTTTGTCATGGAAGATACATTCTGAGCACTTGAATGAAAGGACAAGTGCACACATTATCCATATCAAGTCACCAAGTATATGTTAAAAAGAAAGAATGGCTTGCCATTGCGCTGCGAGTTGGGTTCGAACCTGCGCAGGGAGAGCCCATTGGATTTCAAATCCAACGCCTTAACCACTCGGCCATCGCAGCTCGCTATATTAACCACCAGGCCTTAACCAGTCGGCTATCTCATTCTGTCCATTTTACTTCTGTAAAGACTAGACTATCTACTGAAGAGCCTATTTGAACTGTTTGTCAAGGAATATATATTCTGAGCACTTGAATCAATGGACAAGTCCATGCATTCAGCACATTATCCATATCAAGTCACATGTTACAAATATAGACTGGTTTGTCAATGCGCTGCGAGCAGCTTAAAAACTGTACGGGGAGAAAACAATGGATTTCATTTCCAACGCTTAAAACACTTGGCCATTGTGAATCAAAGGAAAGTGATGAGGAGAAAGCACAAGTGGGCTATATACGCTTCGAGCAAGGTTAAAACATGTGTGGGGAGACCCCATTGAAATTCAGGTCCAACGTCTGAAAAACTCGGCCGTTGCAGCTGTTGGAATTCAAGTAAAGTAATTGGGATTTGAAAACAGACATCATTGGTGCAAAATGGTAAACTTGATTGCAAGACATATTGAACTTAGTGTGCCAAATCACGCCTTAACCACTCGGCCATTACAGCTTTCTGAATTAGCTCACACAAAAGATTTCTGAGCACTTTAATCACTGGACAAGTCCATGCATTAAAGAGACTATCCATATCAAGTCACCAAGGATATGTTCAGAATGAGGACTGGTTTGTCATAACGCTGCGAGCAGGGTTCGAACCTGCGCGGGGAGACCCCATTGGATTTCGAGTCCAACGCCTTAACCTCTCGGCCATCACAGCTTGCTCTATTACCTTCTACGACCTAACCAGTCCGCTATCTCGTTCTGTCCATTTTAACTCTAAAACGTCCAGATCATCGCTACTGAAGTACCGACTTGAAATGTTTGTCATGGAAGATACATTCTGAGCACTTGAATCAAAGGACAAGTGCACACATTATCCATATCAAGTCACCAAGTATATGTTAAAAATAAAGAATGGTTTGCCATTGCGCTGCGAGCAGGGTTCGAACCTGCGCAGGGAGACCCCATTGGATTTCAAGTCCAACGCCTTAACCACTCGGCCATCGCAGCTCGCTATATTAACCACCAGACCTTAACCAGTCGGCTATCTCATTCTGTCCATTTTACTTCTGTAAAGACTAGACTATCTACTGAAGAGCCTATTTGAACTGTTTGTCAAGGAATATATATTCTGAGCACTTGAATCAATGGACAAGTCCATGCATTCAGCACATTATCCATATCAAGTCACATGTTACAAATATAGACTGGTTTGTCAATGCGCTGCGAGCAGCTTAAAAACTGTACGGGGAGAAAACAATGGATTTCATTTCCAACGCTTAAAACACCTGGCCATTGCAGCTGTGTGAATCAAAGGAAAGTGATGAGGAGAAAGCACAAGTGGGCTATATACGCTTAGAGCAAGGTTAAAACATGTATGGGGAGACCCCATTGAAATTCAGGTCCAACGTCTGAAAAACTCGGCCGTTGCAGCTGTTGGAATTCAAGTAAAGTAATTGGGATTTGGAAACAGACATCATTGGTGCAAAATGGTAAACTTGATTGCAAGACATATTGAACTTATTGTGGCAAATCACGCCTTAACCACTCGGCCATCACAGCTTTCTGAATAAGCTCACACAAAAGATTTCTGAGCACTTTAATCACTGGACAAGTCCATGCGTTAAAAAGACTATCCATATCATGTCACCAAGGACATGTTCAGAATGAGGACCGGTTTGTCATAACGCTGCGAGCAGGGTTCGAACCTGCGCGGGGAGACCGCGTTGGATTTCGAGTCCAACGCCTTAATCTCTCGGCCATCACAGCTTGCTCTATTACCTTCCACGCCCTAACCAGTCCGCTATCTCGTTCTGTCCATTTTAACTCTAAAACGTCCAGATCATCGCTACTGAAGTACCGACTTGAAATGTTTGTCATGGAAGATACATTCTGAGCACTTGAATGAAAGGACAAGTGCACACATTATCCATATCAAGTCACCAAGTATATGTTAAAAAGAAAGAATGGCTTGCCATTGCGCTGCGAGTTGGGTTCGAACCTGCGCAGGGAGAGCCCATTGGATTTCAAATCCAACGCCTTAACCACTCGGCCATCGCAGCTCGCTATATTAACCACCAGGCCTTAACCAGTCGGCTATCTCATTCTGTCCATTTTACTTCTGTAAAGACTAGACTATCTACTGAAGAGCCTATTTGAACTGTTTGTCAAGGAATATATATTCTGAGCACTTGAATCAATGGACAAGTCCATGCATTCAGCACATTATCCATATCAAGTCACATGTTACAAATATAGACTGGTTTGTCAATGCGCTGCGAGCAGCTTAAAAACTGTACGGGGAGAAAACAATGGATTTCATTTCCAACGCTTAAAACACTTGGCCATTGTGAATCAAAGGAAAGTGATGAGGAGAAAGCACAAGTGGGCTATATACGCTTCGAGCAAGGTTAAAACATGTGTGGGGAGACCCCATTGAAATTCAGGTCCAACGTCTGAAAAACTCGGCCGTTGCAGCTGTTGGAATTCAAGTAAAGTAATTGGGATTTGAAAACAGACATCATTGGTGCAAAATGGTAAACTTGATTGCAAGACATATTGAACTTAGTGTGCCAAATCACGCCTTAACCACTCGGCCATTACAGCTTTCTGAATTAGCTCACACAAAAGATTTCTGAGCACTTTAATCACTGGACAAGTCCATGCATTAAAAAGACTATCCATATCATGTCACCAAGGATATGTTCAGAATGAGGACTGGTTTGTCATAACGCTGCGAGCAGGGTTCGAACCTGCGCGGGGAGACCCCATTGGATTTCGAGTCCAACGCCTTAATCTCTCGGCCATCACAGCTTGCTCGATTACCTTCCACGCCCTAACCAGTCCGCTATCTCGTTCTGTCCATTTTAACTCTAAAACGTCCAGATCATCGCTACTGAAGTACCGACTTGAAATGTTTGTCATGGAAGATACATTCTGAGCACTTGAATGAAAGGACAAGTGCACACATTATCCATATCAAGTCACCAAGTATATGTTAAAAAGAAAGAATGGCTTGCCATTGCGCTGCGAGCAGGGATTGAACCTGCGCAGGGAGACCCCATTAGAATTCAAATCCAACGCCTTAACCACTCGGCCATCGCAGCTCGCTATATTAACCACCAGGCCTTAACCAGTCGGCTATCTCATTCTGTCCATTTTACTTCTGTAAAGACTAGACTATCTACTGAAGAGCCTATTTGAACTGTTTGTCAAGGAATATATATTCTGAGCACTTGAATCAATGGACAAGTCCATGCATTCAGCACATTATCCATATCAAGTCACATGTTACAAATATAGACTGGTTTGTCAATGCGCTGCGAGCAGCTTAAAAACTGTATGGGGAGAAAACAATGGATTTCATTTCCAACGCTTAAAACACTTGGCCATTGTGAATAAAAGGAAAGTGATGAGGAGAAAGCACAAGTGGGCTATATACGCTTCGAGCAAGGTTAAAACATGTGTGGGGAGACCCCATTGAAATTCAGGTCCAACGTCTGAAAAACTCGGCCGTTGCAGCTGTTGGAATTCAAGTAAAGTAATTGGGATTTGGAAACAGACATCATTGGTGCAAAATGGTAAACTTGATTGCACGACATATTGAACTTATTGTGCCAAATCACGCCTTAACCACTCGGTCATTATAGCTTTCTGAATAAGCTCACACAAACTTTTTCTGAGCACTTGAATCACTGGACAAGTCCATGCATTAAAGAGACTATCCATATCAAGTCACCAAGGATATGTTCAGAATGAGGACTGGTTTGTCATAACGCTGCGAGCAGGGTTCGAACCTGCGCGGGGAGACCCCATTGGATTTCGAGTCCAACGCCTTAACCTCTCAGCCATCACAGCTTGCTCTATTACCTTCTACGCCCTAACCAGTCCGCTATCTCGTTCTGTCCATTTTAACTCTAAAACGTCCAGATCATCGCTACTGAAGTACCGACTTGAAATGTTTGTCATGGAAGATACATTCTGAGCACTTGAATCAAAGGACAAGTGCACACATTATCCATATCAAGTCACCAAGTATATGTTAAAAATAAAGAATGGTTTGCCAATGCGCTGCGAGCAGGGTTCGAACCTGCGCAGGGAGACCCCATTGGATTTCAAGTCGAACGCCTTAACCACTTGGCCATCGGAGCTCGCTATATTAACTACTAGGCCTTAACCAGTCGGCTATCTCATTCTGTCCATTTTACTTCTGTAAAGACTAGACTATCTACTGAAGAGGCTATTTGAACTGTTTGTCAAGGAATATATATTCTGAGCACTTGAATCAATGGACAAGTCCATGCATTCAGCACATTATCCATATCAAGTCACATGTTACAAATATAGACTGGTTTGTCAATGCGCTGCGAGCAGCTTTAAAAACTGTACGGGGAGAAAAAAATGATTTTCATTTCCAACGCTTAAAACACTTAGCCATTGCGGCTGTGTGAATCAAAGGAAAGTGATGAGGAGAAAGCACAAGTGGGCTATATACGCTTCGAGCAAGGTTAAAACATGTGTGGGGAGACCCCATTGAAATTCAGGTCCAACGTCTGAAAAACTCGGCCGTTGCAGCTGTTGGAATTCAAGTAAAGTAATTGGGATTTGAAAACAGACATCATTGGTGCAAAATGGTAAACTTGATTGCAAGACATATTGAACTTATTGTGCCAAATCACGCCTTAACCACTCGGCCATTACAGCTTTCTGAATAAGCTCACACAAAAGATTTCTGAGCACTTTAATCACTGGACAAGTCCATGCATTAAAAAGACTATCCATATCATGTCACCAAGGATATGTTCAGAATGAGGACTGGTTTGTCATAACGCTGCGAGCAGGGTTCGAACCTGCGCGGGGAGACCCCATTGGATTTCGAGTCCAACGCCTTAATTTCTCGGCCATCACAGCTTGCTCTATTACCTTCCACGCCCTAACCAGTCCGCTATCTCGTTCTGTCCATTTTAACTCTAAAACGTCCAGATCATCGCTACTGAAGTACCGACTTGAAATGTTTGTCATGGAAGATACATTCTGAGCACTTGAATGAAAGGACAAGTGCACACATTATCCATATCAAGTCACCAAGTATATGTTAAAAAGAAAGAATGGCTTGCCATTGCACTGCGAGCAGGGTTCGAACCTGCGCAGGGAGACCCCATTGGATTTCAAATCCAACACCTTAACCACTCGGCCATCGCAGCTCGCTATATTAACCACAAGGCCTTAACCAGTCGGCTATCTCATTCTGTCCATTTTACTTCTGTAAAGACTAGACTATCTACTGAAGAGGCTATTTGAACTGTTTGTCAAGGAATATATATTCTGAGCACTTGAATCAATGGACAAGTCCATGCATTCAGCACATTATCCATATCAAGTCACATGTTACAAATATAGACTGGTTTGTCAATGCGCTGCGAGCAGCTTTAAAAACTGTACGGGGAGAAAAAAATGATTTTCATTTCCAACGCTTAAAACACTTAGCCATTGCGGCTGTGTGAATCAAAGGAAAGTGATGAGGAGAAAGCACAAGTGGGCTATATACGCTTCGAGCAAGGTTAAAACATGTGTGGGGAGACCCCATTGAAATTCAGGTCCAACGTCTGAAAAACTCGGCCGTTGCAGCTGTTGGAATTCAAGTAAAGTAATTGGGATTTGAAAACAGACATCATTGGTGCAAAATGGTAAACTTGATTGCAAGACATATTGAACTTATTGTGCCAAATCACGCCTTAACCACTCGGCCATTACAGCTTTCTGAATAAGCTCACACAAAAGATTTCTGAGCACTTTAATCACTGGACAAGTCCATGCATTAAAAAGACTATCCATATCATGTCACCAAGGATATGTTCAGAATGAGGACTGGTTTGTCATAACGCTGCGAGCAGGGTTCGAACCTGCGCGGGGAGACCCCATTGGATTTCGAGTCCAACGCCTTAATTTCTCGGCCATCACAGCTTGCTCTATTACCTTCCACGCCCTAACCAGTCCGCTATCTCGTTCTGTCCATTTTAACTCTAAAACGTCCAGATCATCGCTACTGAAGTACCGACTTGAAATGTTTGTCATGGAAGATACATTCTGAGCACTTGAATGAAAGGACAAGTGCACACATTATCCATATCAAGTCACCAAGTATATGTTAAAAAGAAAGAATGGCTTGCCATTGCACTGCGAGCAGGGTTCGAACCTGCGCAGGGAGACCCCATTGGATTTCAAATCCAACACCTTAACCACTCGGCCATCACAGCTCGCTATATTAACCACAAGGCCTTAACCAGTCGGCTATCTCATTCTGTCCATTTTACTTCTGTAAAGACTAGACTATCTACTGAAGAGGCTATTTGAACTGTTTGTCAAGGAATATATATTCTGAGCACTTGAATCAATGGACAAGTCCATGCATTCAGCACATTATCCATATCAAGTCACATGTTACAAATATAGACTGGTTTGTCAATGCGCTGCGAGCAGCTTTAAAAACTGTACGGGGAGAAAAAAATGATTTTCATTTCCAACGCTTAAAACACTTAGCCATTGCGGCTGTGTGAATCAAAGGAAAGTGATGAGGAGAAAGCACAAGTGGGCTATATACGCTTCGAGCAAGGTTAAAACATGTGTGGGGAGACCCCATTGAAATTCAGGTCCAACGTCTGAAAAACTCGGCCGTTGCAGCTGTTGGAATTCAAGTAAAGTAATTGGGATTTGAAAACAGACATCATTGGTGCAAAATGGTAAACTTGATTGCAAGACATATTGAACTTATTGTGCCAAATCACGCCTTAACCACTCGGCCATTACAGCTTTCTGAATAAGCTCACACAAAAGATTTCTGAGCACTTTAATCACTGGACAAGTCCATGCATTAAAAAGACTATCCATATCATGTCACCAAGGATATGTTCAGAATGAGGACTGGTTTGTCATAACGCTGCGAGCAGGGTTCGAACCTGCGCGGGGAGACCCCATTGGATTTCGAGTCCAACGCCTTAATTTCTCGGCCATCACAGCTTGCTCTATTACCTTCCACGCCCTAACCAGTCCGCTATCTCGTTCTGTCCATTTTAACTCTAAAACGTCCAGATCATCGCTACTGAAGTACCGACTTGAAATGTTTGTCATGGAAGATACATTCTGAGCACTTGAATGAAAGGACAAGTGCACACATTATCCATATCAAGTCACCAAGTATATGTTAAAAAGAAAGAATGGCTTGCCATTGCGCTGCGAGCAGGGTTCGAACCTGCGCAGGGAGACCCCATTGGATTTCAAATCCAACACCTTAACCACTCGGCCATCGCAGCTCGCTATATTAACCACAAGGCCTTAACCAGTCGGCTATCTCATTCTGTCCATTTTACTTCTGTAAAGACTAGACTATCTACTGAAGAGCCTATTTGAACTGTTTGTCAAGGAATATATATTCTGAGCACTTGAATCAATGGACAAGTCCATGCATTCAGCACATTATCCATATCAAGTCACATGTTACAAATATAGACTGGTTTGTCAATGCGCTGCGAGCAGCTTTAAAAACTGTACGGGGAGAAAAAAATGATTTTCATTTCCAACGCTTAAAACACTTGGCCATTGCGGCTGTGTGAATCAAAGGAAAGTGATGAGGAGAAAGCACAAGTGGGCTATATACGCTTCGAGCAAGGTTAAAACATGTGTGGGGAGACCCCATTGAAATTCAGGTCCAACGTCTGAAAAACTCGGCCGTTGCAGCTGTTGGAATTCAAGTAAAGTAATTGGGATTTGAAAACAGACATCATTGGTGCAAAATGGTAAACTTGATTGCAAGACATATTGAACTTATTGTGCCAAATCACGCCTTAACCACTCGGCCATTACAGCTTTCTGAATAAGCTCACACAAAAGATTTCTGAGCACTTTAATCACTGGACAAGTCCATGCATTAAAAAGACTATCCTTATCATGTCACCAAGGATATGTTCAGAATGAGGACTGGTTTGTCATAACGCTGCGAGCAGGGTTCGAACCTGCGCGGGGAGACCCCATTGGATTTCGAGTCCAACGCCTTAATCTCTCGGCCATCACAGCTTGCTCTATTACCTTCCACGCCCTAACCAGTCCGCTATCTCGTTCTGTCCATTTTAACTCTAAAACGTCCAGATCATCGCTACTGAAGTACCGACTTGAAATGTTTGTCATGGAAGATACATTCTGAGCACTTGAATGAAAGGACAAGTGCACACATTATCCATATCAAGTCACCAAGTATATGTTAAAAAGAAAGAATGGCTTGCCATTGCGCTGCGAGCAGGGATTGAACCTGCGCAGGGAGACCCCATTGGATTTCAAATCCAACGCCTTAACCACTCGGCCATCGCAGCTCGCTATATTAACCACCAGGCCTTAACCAGTCGGCTATCTCATTCTGTCCATTTTACTTCTGTAAAGACTAGACTATCTACTGAAGAGCCTATTTGAACTGTTTGTCAAGGAATATATATTCTGAGCACTTGAATCAATGGACAAGTCCATGCATTCAGCACATTATCCATATCAAGTCACATGTTACAAATATAGACTGGTTTGTCAATGCGCTGCGAGCAGCTTTAAAAACTGTACGGGGAGAAAAAAATGATTTTCATTTCCAACGCTTAAAACACTTGGCCATTGCGGCTGTGTGAATCAAAGGAAAGTGATGAGGAGAAAGCACAAGTGGGCTATATACGCTTCGAGCAAGGTTAAAACATGTGTGGGGAGACCCCATTGAAATTCAGGTCCAACGTCTGAAAAACTCGGCCGTTGCAGCTGTTGGAATTCAAGTAAAGTAATTGGGATTTGAAAACAGACATCATTGGTGCAAAATGGTAAACTTGATTGCAAGACATATTGAACTTATTGTGCCAAATCACGCCTTAACCACTCGGCCATTACAGCTTTCTGAATAAGCTCACACAAAAGATTTCTGAGCACTTTAATCACTGGACAAGTCCATGCATTAAAAAGACTATCCTTATCATGTCACCAAGGATATGTTCAGAATGAGGACTGGTTTGTCATAACGCTGCGAGCAGGGTTCGAACCTGCGCGGGGAGACCCCATTGGATTTCGAGTCCAACGCCTTAATCTCTCGGCCATCACAGCTTGCTCTATTACCTTCCACGCCCTAACCAGTCCGCTATCTCGTTCTGTCCATTTTAACTCTAAAACGTCCAGATCATCGCTACTGAAGTACCGACTTGAAATGTTTGTCATGGAAGATACATTCTGAGCACTTGAATGAAAGGACAAGTGCACACATTATCCATATCAAGTCACCAAGTATATGTTAAAAAGAAAGAATGGCTTGCCATTGCGCTGCGAGCAGGGATTGAACCTGCGCAGGGAGACCCCATTGGATTTCAAATCCAACGCCTTAACCACTCGGCCATCGCAGCTCGCTATATTAACCACCAGGCCTTAACCAGTCGGCTATCTCATTCTGTCCATTTTACTTCTGTAAAGACTAGACTATCTACTGAAGAGCCTATTTGAACTGTTTGTCAAGGAATATATATTCTGAGCACTTGAATCAATGGACAAGTCCATGCATTCAGCACATTATCCATATCAAGTCACATGTTACAAATATAGACTGGTTTGTCAATGCGCTGCGAGCAGCTTAAAAACTGTATGGGGAGAAAACAATGGATTTAATTTCCAACGCTTAAAACACTTGGCCATTGTGAATAAAAGGAAAGTGATGAGGAGAAAGCACAAGTGGGCTATATACGCTTCGAGCAAGGTTAAAAAATGTGTGGGGAGACCCCATTAAAATTCAGGTCCAACGTCTGAAAAACTCGGCCGTTGCAGCTGTTGGAATTCAAGTAAAGTAATTGGGATTTGGAAACAGACATCATTGGTGCAAAATGGTAAACTTGATTGCACGACATATTGAACTTATTGTGCCTAATCACGGCTTAACCACTCGGTCATTACAGCTTTCTGAATAAGCTCACACAAACGATTTCTGAGCACTTGAATCACTGGACAAGTCCATGCATTAAAGAGACTATCCATATCAAGTCACCAAGGATATGTTCAGAATGAGGACTGGTTTGTCATAACGCTGCGAACAGGGTTCGAACCTGCGCGGGGAGACCCCATTGGATTTCGAGTCCAACGCCTTAATCTCTCGTCCATCACAGCTTGCTCTATTACCTTCCACGCCCTAACCAGTCCGCTATCTCGTTCTGTCCATTTTAACTCTAAAACGTCCAGATCATCGCTACTGAAGTACCGACTTGAAATGTTTGTCATGGAAGATACATTCTGAGCACTTGAATCAAAGGACAAGTGCACACATTATCCATATCAAGTCACCAAGTATATGTTAAAAATAAAGAATGGTTTGCCATTGCGCTGCGAGCAGGGTTCGAACCTGCGCAGGGAGACCCCTTTGGATTTCAAGACCAACGCCTTAACCACTCGGCCATCGCAGCTCGCTATATTAACTACTAGGCCTTAACCAGTCGGCTATCTCATTCTGTCCATTTTACTTCTGTAAAGACTAGACTATCTACTGAAGAGCCTATTTGAACTGTTTGTCAAGGAATATATATTCTGAGCACTTGAATCAATGGACAAGTCCATGCATTCAGCACATTATCCACATCAAGTCACATGTTACAAATATAGACTGGTTTGTCAATGCGCTGCGAGCAGCTTTAAAAACTGTACGGGGAGAAAAAAATGATTTTCATTTCCAACGCTTAAAACACTTGGCCATTGCGGCTGTGTGAATCAAAGGAAAGTGATGAGGAGAAAGCACAAGTGGGCTATATACGCTTCGAGCAAGGTTAAAACATGTGTGGGGAGACCCCATTGAAATTCAGGTCCAACGTCTGAAAAACTCGGCCGTTGCAGCTGTTGGAATTCAAGTAAAGTAATTGGGATTTGGAAACAGACATCATTGGTGCAAAATGGTAAACTTGATTGCACGACATATTGAACTTATTGTGCCTAATCACGGCTTAACCACTCGGTCATTACAGCTTTCTGAATAAGCTCACACAAACGATTTCTGAGCACTTGAATCACTGGACAAGTCCATGCATTAAAGAGACTATCCATATCAAGTCACCAAGGATATGTTCAGAATGAGGACTGGTTTGTCATAACGCTGCGAACAGGGTTCGAACCTGCGCGGGGAGACCCCATTGGATTTCGAGTCCAACGCCTTAATCTCTCGTCCATCACAGCTTGCTCTATTACCTTCCACGCCCTAACCAGTCCGCTATCTCGTTCTGTCCATTTTAACTCTAAAACGTCCAGATCATCGCTACTGAAGTACCGACTTGAAATGTTTGTCATGGAAGATACATTCTGAGCACTTGAATCAAAGGACAAGTGCACACATTATCCATATCAAGTCACCAAGTATATGTTAAAAATAAAGAATGGTTTGCCATTGAGCTGGGAGCAGGGTTCGAACCTGCGCAGGGAGACCCCATTGGATTTCAAGTCCAACGCCTTAACCACTCGGCCATCACAGCTCGCTATATTAAAAACTAGGCCTTAACCAGTCGGCTATCTCATTCTGTCCATTTTACTTCTGTAAAGACTAGACTATCTACTGAAGAGCCTATTTGAACTGTTTGTCAAGGAATATATATTCTGAGCACTTGAATCAATGGACAAGTCCATGCATTCAGCACATTATCCATATCAAGTCACATGTTACAAATATAGACTGGTTTGTCAATGCGCTGCGAGCAGCTTTAAAAACTGTACGGGGAGAAAAAAATGATTTTCATTTCCAACGCTTAAAACACTTGGCCATTGCGGCTGTGTGAATCAAAGGAAAGTGATGAGGAGAAAGCACAAGTGGGCTATATACGCTTCGAGCAAGGTTAAAACATGTGTGGGGAGACCCCATTGAAATTCAGGTCCAACGTCTGAAAAACTCGGCCGTTGCAGCTGTTGGAATTCAAGTAAAGTAATTGGGATTTGAAAACAGACATCATTGGTGCAAAATGGTAAACTTGATTGCAAGACATATTGAACTTATTGTGCCAAATCACGCCTTAACCACTCGGCCATTACAGCTTTCTGAATAAGCTCACACAAAAGATTTCTGAGCACTTTAATCACTGGACAAGTCCATGCATTAAAAAGACTATCCATATCATGTCACCAAGGATATGTTCAGAATGAGGACTGGTTTGTCATAACGCTGCGAGCAGGGTTCGAACCTGCGCGGGGAGACCCCATTGGATTTCGAGTCCAACGCCTTAATCTCTCGGCCATCACAGCTTGCTCTAATACCTTCCACGCCCTAACCAGTCCGCTATCTCGTTCTGTCCATTTTAACTCTAAAACGTCCAGATCATCGCTACTGAAGTACCAACTTAAAATGTTTGTCATGGAAGATACATTCTGAGCACTTGAATGAAAGGACAAGTGCACACATTATCCATATCAAGTCACCAAGTATATGTTAAAAAGAAAGAATGGCTTGCCATTGCGCTGCGAGCAGGGATTGAACCTGCGCAGGGAGACCCCATTGGATTTCAAATCCAACGCCTTAACCACTCGGCCATCGCAGCTCGCTATATTAACCACCAGGCCTTAACCAGTCGGCTATCTCATTCTGTCCATTTTACTTCTGTAAAGACTAGACTATCTACTGAAGAGCCTATTTGAACTGTTTGTCAAGGAATATATATTCTGAGCACTTGAATCAATGGACAAGTCCATGCATTCAGCACATTATCCATATCAAGTCACATGTTACAAATATAGACTGGTTTGTCAATGCGCTGCGAGCAGCTTAAAAACTGTATGGGGAGAAAACAATGGATTTAATTTCCAACGCTTAAAACACTTGGCCATTGTGAATAAAAGGAAAGTGATGAGGAGAAAGCACAAGTGGGCTATATACGCTTCGAGCAAGGTTAAAACATGTGTGGGGAGACCCCATTGAAATTCAGGTCCAACGTCTGAAAAACTCGGCCGTTGCAGCTGTTGGAATTCAAGTAAAGTAATTGGGATTTGGAAACAGACATCATTGGTGCAAAATGGTAAACTTGATTGCACGACATATTGAACTTATTGTGCCAAATCACGCCTTAACCACTCGGTCATTATAGCTTTCTGAATAAGCTCACACAAACAATTTCTGAGCACTTGAATCACTGGACAAGTCCATGCATTAAAGAGACTATCCATATCAAGTCACCAAGGATATGTTCAGAATGAGGACTGGTTTGTCATAACGCTGCGAGCAGGGTTCGAACCTGCGCGGGGAGACCCCATTGGATTTCAAGTCCAACGCCTTAACCTCTCGGCCATCACAGCTTGCTCTATTACCTTCTACGCCCTAACCAGTCAGCTATCTCGTTCTGTCCATTTTAACTCTAAAACGTCCAGATCATCGCTACTGAAGTACCGACTTGAAATGTTTGTCATGGAAGATACATTCTGAGCACTTGAATGAAAGGACAAGTGCACACATTATCCATATCATGTCACCAAGTATATGTTAAAAAGAAAGAATGGCTTGCCATTGCGCTGCGAGCAGGGATCGAACCTGCGCAGGGAGACCCCATTGGATTTCAAATCCAACGCCTTAACCACTCGGCCATCGCAGCTCGCTATATTAACCACCAGGCCTTAACCAGTCGGCTATCTCATTCTGTCCATTTTACTTCTGTAAAGACTAGACTATCTACTGAAGAGCCTATTTGAACTGTTTGTCAAGGAATATATATTCTGAGCACTTGAATCAATGGACAAGTCCATGCATTCAGCACATTATCCATGTCAAGTCACATGTTACAAATATAGACTGGTTTGTCAATGCGCTGCGAGCAGCTTAAAAACTGTATGGGGAGAAAACAATGGATTTCATTTCCAACGCTTAAAACACTTGGCCATTGTGAATAAAAGGAAAGTGATGAGGAGAAAGCACAAGTGGGCTATATACGCTTCGAGCAAGGTTAAAACATGTGTGGGGAGACCCCATTGAAATTCAGGTCCAACGTCTGAAAAACTCGGCCGTTGCAGCAGTTGGAATTCAAGTAAAGTAATTGGGATTTGGAAACAGACATCATTGGTGCAAAATGGTAAACTTGATTGCACGACATATTGAACTTATTGTGCCTAATCACGCCTTAACCACTCGGTCATTACAGCTTTCTGAATAAGCTCACACAAACGATTTCTGAGCACTTGAATCACTGGACAAGTCCATGCATTAAAGAGACTATCCATATCAAGTCACCAAGGATATGTTCAGAATGAGGACTGGTTTGTCATAACGCTGCGAGCAGGGCTCGAACCTGCGCGGGGAGACCCCATTGGATTTCGAGTCCAACGCCTTAACCTCTCGGCCATCACAGCTTGCTCTATTACCTTCTACGCCCTAACCAGTCCGCTATCTCGTTCTGTCCATTTTAACTCTAAAACGTCCAGATCATCGCTACTGAAGTACCGACTTGAAATGTTTGTCATGGAAGATACATTCTGAGCACTTGAATCAAAGGACAAGTGCACACATTATCCATATCAAGTCACCAAGTATATGTTAAAAATAAAGAATGGTTTGCCATTGCGCTGCGAGCAGGGTTCGAACCTGCGCAGGGAGACCCCATTGGATTTCAAGACCAACGCCTTAACCACTCGGCCATCGCAGCTCGCTATATTAACTACTAGGCCTTAACCAGTCGGCTATCTCATTCTGTCCATTTTACTTCTGTAAAGACTAGACTATCTACTGAAGAGCCTATTTGAACTGTTTGTCAAGGAATATATATTCTGAGCACTTGAATCAATGGACAAGTCCATGCATTCAGCACATTATCCACATCAAGTCACATGTTACAAATATAGACTGGTTTGTCAATGCGCTGCGAGCAGCTTTAAAAACTGTACGGGGAGAAAAAAATGATTTTCATTTCCAACGCTTAAAACACTTGGCCATTGCGGCTGTGTGAATCAAAGGAAAGTGATGAGGAGAAAGCACAAGTGGGCTATATACGCTTCGAGCAAGGTTAAAACATGTGTGGGGAGACCCCATTGAAATTCAGGTCCAACGTCTGAAAAACTCGGCCGTTGCAGCTGTTGGAATTCAAGTAAAGTAATTGGGATTTGGAAAGAGACATCATTGGTGCAAAATGGTAAACTTGATTGCACTTATTGTGCCTAATCACGCCTTAACCACTCGGTCATTACAGCTTTCTGAATAAGCTCACACAAACGATTTCTGAGCACTTGAATCACTGGACAAGTCCATGCATTAAAGAGACTATCCATATCAAGTCACCAAGGATATGTTCAGAATGAGGACTGGTTTGTCATAACGCTGCGAGCAGGGTTCGAACCTGCGCGGGGAGACCCCATTGGATTTCGAGTCCAACGCCTTAACCTCTCGGCCATCACAGCTTGCTCTATTACCTTCTACGCCCTAACCAGTCCGCTATCTCGTTCTGTCCATTTTAACTCTAAAACGTCCAGATCATCGCTACTGAAGTACCGACTTGAAATGTTTGTCATGGAAGATACATTCTGAGCACTTGAATCAAAGGACAAGTGCACACATTATCCATATCAAGTCACCAAGTATATGTTAAAAATAAAGAATGGTTTGCCATTGCGCTGCGAGCAGGGTTCGAACCTGCGCAGGGAGACCCGATTGGATTTCAAGAGCAACGCCTTAACCACTCGGCCATCGCAGCTCGCTATATTAACTACTAGGCCTTAACCAGTCGGCTATCTCATTCTGTCCATTTTACTTCTGTAAAGACTAGACTATCTACTGAAGAGCCTATTTGAACTGTTTGTCAAGGAATATATATTCTGAGCACTTGAATCAATGGACAAGTCCATGCATTCAGCACATTATCCACATCAAGTCACATGTTACAAATATAGACTGGTTTGTCAATGCGCTGCGAGCAGCTTTAAAAACTGTACGGGGAGAAAAAAATGATTTTCATTTCCAACGCTTAAAACACTTGGCCATTGCGGCTGTGTGAATCAAAGGAAAGTGATGAGGAGAAAGCACAAGTGGGCTATATACGCTTCGAGCAAGGTTAAAACATGTGTGGGGAGACCCCATTGAAATTCAGGTCCAACGTCTGAAAAACTCGGCCGTTGCAGCTGTTGGAATTCAAGTAAAGTAATTGGGATTTGGAAACAGACATCATTGGTGCAAAATGGAAAACTTGATTGCACGACATATTGAACTTATTGTGCCTAATCACGCCTTAACCACTCGGTCATTACAGCTTTCTGAATAAGCTCACACAAACGATTTCTGAGCACTTGAATCACTGGACAAGTCCATGCATTAAAGAGACTATCCATATCAAGTCACCAAGGATATGTTCAGAATGAGGACTGGTTTGTCATAACGCTGCGAGCAGGGTTCGAACCTGCGCGGGGAGACCCCATCGGATTTCGAGTACAACGCCTTAATCTCTAGGCCATCACAGCTTGCTCTATTACCTTCCACGCCCTAACCAGTCCGCTATCTCGTTCTGTCCATTTTAACTCTAAAACGTCCAGATCATCGCTACTGAAGTACCGACTTGAAATGTTTGTCATGGAAGATACATTCTGAGCACTTGAATCAAAGGACAAGTGCACACATTATCCATATCAAGTCACCAAGTATATGTTAAAAATAAAGAATGGTTTGCCATTGCGCTGCGAGCAGGGTTCGAACCTGCGCAGGGAGACCCGATTGGATTTCAAGAGCAACGCCTTAACCACTCGGCCATCGCAGCTCGCTATATTAACTACTAGGCCTTAACCAGTCGGCTATCTCATTCTGTCCATTTTACTTCTGTAAAGACTAGACTATCTACTGAAGAGCCTATTTGAACTGTTTGTCAAGGAATATATATTCTGAGCACTTGAATCAATGGACAAGTCCATGCATTCAGCACATTATCCACATCAAGTCACATGTTACAAATATAGACTGGTTTGTCAATGCGCTGCGAGCAGCTTTAAAAACTGTACGGGGAGAAAAAAATGATTTTCATTTCCAACGCTTAAAACACTTGGCCATTGCGGCTGTGTGAATCAAAGGAAAGTGATGAGGAGAAAGCACAAGTGGGCTATATACGCTTCGAGCAAGGTTAAAACATGTGTGGGGAGACCCCATTGAAATTCAGGTCCAACGTCTGAAAAACTCGGCCGTTGCAGCTGTTGGAATTCAAGTAAAGTAATTGGGATTTGGAAACAGACATCATTGGTGCAAAATGGAAAACTTGATTGCACGACATATTGAACTTATTGTGCCTAATCACGCCTTAACCACTCGGTCATTACAGCTTTCTGAATAAGCTCACACAAACGATTTCTGAGCACTTGAATCACTGGACAAGTCCATGCATTAAAGAGACTATCCATATCAAGTCACCAAGGATATGTTCAGAATGAGGACTGGTTTGTCATAACGCTGCGAGCAGGGTTCGAACCTGCGCGGGGAGACCCCATCGGATTTCGAGTACAACGCCTTAATCTCTAGGCCATCACAGCTTGCTCTATTACCTTCCACGCCCTAACCAGTCCGCTATCTCGTTCTGTCCATTTTAACTCTAAAACGTCCAGATCATCGCTACTGAAGTACCGACTTGAAATGTTTGTCATGGAAGATACATTCTGAGCACTTGAATGAAAGGACAAGTGCACACATTATCCATATCAAGTCACCAAGTATATGTTAAAAATAAAGAATGGCTTGCCATTGCGCTGCGAGCAGGGATCGAAACTGTGCAGGGAGACCCCATTGGATTTCAAATCCAACGCCTTAACCACTCGGCCATCGCAGCTCGCTATATTAACCACCAGGCCTTAACCAGTCGGCTATCTCATTCTGTCCATTTTACTTCTTTAAAGACTAGACTATCTACTGAAGAGCCTATTTGAACTGTTTGTCAAGGAATATATATTCTGAGCACTTGAATCAATGGACAAGTCCATGCATTCAGCACATTATCCATATCAAGTCACATGTTACAAATATAGACTGGTTTGTCAATGCGCTGCGAGCAGCTTAAAAACTGTATGGGGAGAAAACAATGGATTTCATTTCCAACGCTTAAAACACTTGGCCATTGTGAATAAAAGGAAAGTGATGAGGAGAAAGCACAAGTGGGCGATATACGCTTCGAGCAAGGTTAAAACATGTGTGGGGAGACCCCATTGAAATTCAGGTCCAACGTCTGAAAAACTCGGCCGTTGCAGCAGTTGGAATTCAAGTAAAGTAATTGGGATTTGGAAACAGACATCATTGGTGCAAAATGGTAAACTTGATTGCACGACATATTGAACTTATTGTGCCTAATCACGCCTTAACCACTCGGTCATTACAGCTTTCTGAATAAGCTCACACAAACGATTTCTGAGCACTTGAATCACTGGACAAGTCCATGCATTAAAGAGACTATCCATATCAAGTCACCAAGGATATGTTCAGAATGAGGACTGGTTTGTCATAACGCTGCGAGCAGGGTTCGAACCTGCGCGGGGAGACCCCATTGGATTTCGAGTCCCACGCCTTAATCTCTCGGCCATCACAGCTTGCTCTATTACCTTCCACGCCCTAACCAGTCCGCTATCTCGTTCTGTCCATTTTAACTCTAAAACGTCCAGATCATCGCTACTGAAGTACCGACTTGAAATGTTTGTCATGGAAGATACATTCTGAGCACTTGAATGAAAGGACAAGTGCACACATTATCCATATCAAGTCACCAAGTATATGTTAAAAAGAAAGAATGGCTTGCCATTGCGCTGCGAGCAGGGATCGAACCTGCGCAGGGAGACCCCATTGGATTTCAAATCCAACGCCTTAACCACTCGGCCATCGCAGCTCGCTATATTAACCACCAGGCCTTAACCAGTCGGCTATCTCATTCTGTCCATTTTACTTCTTTAAAGACTAGACTATCTACTGAAGAGCCTATTTGAACTGTTTGTCAAGGAATATATATTCTGAGCACTTGAATCAATGGACAAGTCCATGCATTCAGCACATTATCCACATCAAGTCACATGTTACAAATATAGACTGGTTTGTCAATGCGCTGCGAGCAGCTTTAAAAACTGTACGGGGAGAAAAAAATGATTTTCATTTCCAACGCTTAAAACACTTGGCCATTGCGGCTGTGTGAATCAAAGGAAAGTGATGAGGAGAAAGCACAAGTGGGCTATATACGCTTCGAGCAAGGTTAAAACATGTGTGGGGAGACCCCATTGAAATTCAGGTCCAACGTCTGAAAAACTCGGCCGTTGCAGCTGTTGGAATTCAAGTAAAGTAATTGGGATTTGGAAACAGACATCATTGGTGCAAAATGGTAAACTTGATTGCACGACATATTGAACTTATTGTGCCTAATCACGCCTTAACCACTCGGTCATTACAGCTTTCTGAATAAGCTCACACAAACGATTTCTGAGCACTTGAATCACTGGACAAGTCCATGCATTAAAGAGACTATCCATATCAAGTCACCAAGGATATGTTCAGAATGAGGACTGGTTTGTCATAACGCTGCGAGCAGGGTTCGAACCTGCGCGGGGAGACCCCATTGGATTTCGAGTCCCACGCCTTAATCTCTCGGCCATCACAGCTTGCTCTATTACCTTCCACGCCCTAACCAGTCCGCTATCTCGTTCTGTCCATTTTAACTCTAAAACGTCCAGATCATCGCTACTGAAGTACCGACTTGAAATGTTTGTCATGGAAGATACATTCTGAGCACTTGAATGAAAGGACAAGTGCACACATTATCCATATCAAGTCACCAAGTATATGTTAAAAAGAAAGAATGGCTTGCCATTGCGCTGCGAGCAGGGATCGAACCTGCGCAGGGAGACCCCATTGGATTTCAAATCCAACGCCTTAACCACTCGGCCATCGCAGCTCGCTATATTAACCACCAGGCCTTAACCAGTCGGCTATCTCATTCTGTCCATTTTACTTCTTTAAAGACTAGACTATCTACTGAAGAGCCTATTTGAACTGTTTGTCAAGGAATATATATTCTGAGCACTTGAATCAATGGACAAGTCCATGCATTCAGCACATTATCCATATCAAGTCACATGTTACAAATATAGACTGGTTTGTCAATGCGCTGCGAGCAGCTTAAAAACTGTATGGGGAGAAAACAATGGATTTCATTTCCAACGCTTAAAACACTTGGCCATTGTGAATAAAAGGAAAGTGATGAGGAGAAAGCACAAGTGGGCTATATACGCTTCGAGCAAGGTTAAAACATGTGTGGGGAGACCCCATTGAAATTCAGGTCCAACGTCTGAAAAACTCGGCCGTTGCAGCAGTTGGAATTCAAGTAAAGTAATTGGGATTTGGAAACAGACATCATTGGTGCAAAATGGTAAACTTGATTGCACGACATATTGAACTTATTGTGCCTAATCACGCGGTCATTACAGCTTTCTGAATAAGCTCACACAAACGATTTCTGAGCACTTGAATCACTGGACAAGTCCATGCATTAAAGAGACTATCCATATCAAGTCACCAAGGATATGTTCAGAATGAGGACTGGTTTGTCATAACGCTGCGAGCAGGGTTCGAACCTGCGCGGGGAGACCCCATTGGATTTCGAGTCCAACGCCTTAACCTCTCGGCCATCACAGCTTGCTCTATTACCTTCTACGCCCTAACCAGTCCGCTATCTCGTTCTGTCCATTTTAACTCTAAAACGTCCAGATCATCGCTACTGAAGTACCGACTTGAAATGTTTGTCATGGAAGATACATTCTGAGCACTTGAATCAAAGGACAAGTGCACACATTATCCATATCAAGTCACCAAGTATATGTTAAAAATAAAGAATGGTTTGCCATTGCGCTGCAAGCAGGGTTCGAACCTGCGCAGGGAGACCCCATTGGATTTCAAGAGCAACGCCTTAACCACTCCGCCATCGCAGCTCGCTATATTAACTACTAGGGCTTAACCAGTCGGCTATCTCATTCTGTCCATTTTACTTCTGTAAAGACTAGACTATCTACTGAAGAGCCTATTTGAACTGTTTGTCAAGGAATATATATTCTGAGCACTTGAATCAATGGACAAGTCCATGCATTCAGCACATTATCCACATCAAGTCACATGTTACAAATATAGACTGGTTTGTCAATGCGCTGCGAGCAGCTTTAAAAACTGTACGGGGAGAAAAAAATGATTTTCATTTCCAACGCTTAAAACACTTGGCCATTGCGGCTGTGTGAATCAAAGGAAAGTGATGAGGAGAAAGCACAAGTGGGCTATATACGCTTCGAGCAAGGTTAAAACATGTGTGGGGAGACCCCATTGAAATTCAGGTCCAACGTCTGAAAAACTCGGCCGTTGCAGCTGTTGGAATTCAAGTAAAGTAATTGGGATTTGGAAACAGACATCATTGGTGCAAAATGGTAAACTTGATTGCACGACATATTGAACTTATTGTGCCTAATCACGCCTTAACCACTCGGTCATTACAGCTTTCTGAATAAGCTCACACAAACGATTTCTGAGCACTTGAATCACTGGACAAGTCCATGCATTAAAGAGACTATCCATATCAAGTCACCAAGGATATGTTCAGAATGAGGACTGGTTTGTCATAACGCTGCGAGCAGGGTTCGAACCTGCGCGGGGAGACCCCATTGGATTTCGAGTCCCACGCCTTAATCTCTCGGCCATCACAGCTTGCTCTATTACCTTCCACGCCCTAACCAGTCCGCTATCTCGTTCTGTCCATTTTAACTCTAAAACGTCCAGATCATCGCTACTGAAGTACCGACTTGAAATGTTTGTCATGGAAGATACATTCTGAGCACTTGAATGAAAGGACAAGTGCACACATTATCCATATCAAGTCACCAAGTATATGTTAAAAATAAAGAATGGCTTGCCATTGCGCTGCGAGCAGGGATCGAACCTGCGCAGGTAGACCCCATTGGATTTCAAATCCAACGCCTTAACCACTCGGCCATCGCAGCTCGCTATATTAACCACCAGGCCTTAACCAGTCGGCTATCTCATTCTGTCCATTTTACTTCTTTAAAGACTAGACTATCTACTGAAGAGCCTATTTGAACTGTTTGTCAAGGAATATATATTCTGAGCACTTGAATCAATGGACAAGTCCATGCATTCAGCACATTATCCATATCAAGTCACATGTTACAAATATAGACTGGTTTGTCAATGCGCTGCGAGCAGCTTAAAAACTGTATGGGGAGAAAACAATGGATTTCATTTCCAACGCTTAAAACACTTGGCCATTGTGAATAAAAGGAAAGTGATGAGGAGAAAGCACAAGTGGGCTATATACGCTTCGAGCAAGGTTAAAACATGTGTGGGGAGACCCCATTGAAATTCAGGTCCAACGTCTGAAAAACTCGGCCGTTGCAGCTGTTGGAATTCAAGTAAAGTAATTGGGATTTGGAAACAGACATCATTGGTGCAAAATGGTAAACTTGATTGCACGACATATTGAACTTATTGTGCCTAATCACGCCTTAACCACTCGGTCATTACAGCTTTCTGAATAAGCTCACACAAACGATTTCTGAGCACTTGAATCACTGGACAAGTCCATGCATTAAAGAGACTATCCATATCAAGTCACCAAGGATATGTTCAGAATGAGGACTGGTTTGTCATAACGCTGCGAGCAGGGTACGAACCTGCGCGGGGAGACCCCATTGGATTTCGAGTCCAACGCCTTAACCTCTCGGCCATCACAGCTTGCTCTATTACCTTCTACGCCCTAACCAGTCCGCTATCTCGTTCTGTCCATTTTAACTCTAAAACGTCCAGATCATCGCTACTGAAGTACCGACTTGAAATGTTTGTCATGGAAGATACATTCTGAGCACTTGAATGAAAGGACAAGTGCACACATTATCCATATCAAGTCACCAAGTATATGTTAAAAATAAAGAATGGTTTGCCATTGCGCTGCGAGCAGGGTTCGAACCTGCGCAGGGAGACCCCATTGGATTTCAAGACCAACGCCTTAACCACTCGGCCATCGCAGCTCGCTATATTAACTACTAGGCCTTAACCAGTCGGCTATCTCATTCTGTCCATTTTACTTCTTTAAAGACTAGACTATCTACTGAAGAGCCTATTTGAACTGTTTGTCAAGGAATATATATTCTGAGCACTTGAATCAATGGACAAGTCCATGCATTCAGCACATTATCCATATCAAGTCACATGTTACAAATATAGACTGGTTTGTCAATGCGCTGCGAGCAGCTTAAAAACTGTATGGGGAGAAAACAATGGATTTCATTTCCAACGCTTAAAACACTTGGCCATTGTGAATAAAAGGAAAGTGATGAGGAGAAAGCACAAGTGGGCTATATACGCTTCGAGCAAGGTTAAAACATGTGTGGGGAGACCCCATTGAAATTCAGGTCCAACGTCTGAAAAACTCGGCCGTTGCAGCTGTTGGAATTCAAGTAAAGTAATTGGGATTTGGAAACAGACATCATTGGTGCAAAATGGTAAACTTGATTGCACGACATATTGAACTTATTGTGCCTAATCACGCCTTAACCACTCGGTCATTACAGCTTTCTGAATAAGCTCACACAAACGATTTCTGAGCACTTGAATCACTGGACAAGTCCATGCATTAAAGAGACTATCCATATCAAGTCACCTCATTCTGATATGTTCAGAATGAGGACTGGTTTGTCATAAAGCTGCGAGCAGGGTTCGAACCTGCGCGAGGAGACCCCATAGGATTTCGAGTCCAACGCCTTAACCTCTCGGCCATCACAGCTTGCTCTATTACCTTCTACGCCCTAACCAGTCCGCTATCTCGTTCTGTCCATTTTAACTCTAAAACGTCCAGATCATCGCTACTGAAGTACCGACTTGAAATGTTTGTCATGGAAGATACATTCTGAGCACTTGAATCAAAGGACAAGTGCACACATTATCCATATCAAGTCACCAAGTATATGTTAAAAATAAAGAATGGTTTGCCATTGCGCTGCGAGCAGGGTTCGAACCTGCACAGGGAGACCCCATTGGATTTGAAGACCAACGCCTTAACCACTCGGCCATCGCAGCTCGCTATATTAACTACTAGGCCTTAACCAGTCGGCTATCTCATTCTGTCCATTTTACTTCTGTAAAGACTAGACTATCTACCGAAGAGCCTATTTGAACTGTTTGTCAAGGAATATATATTCTGAGCACTTGAATCAATGGACAAGTCCATGCATTCAGCACATTATCCACATCAAGTCACATGTTACAAATATAGACTGGTTTGTCAATGCGCTGCGAGCAGCTTTAAAAACTGTACGGGGAGAAAAAAATGATTTTCATTTCCAACGCTTAAAACACTTGGCCATTGCGGCTGTGTGAATCAAAGGAAAGTGATGAGGAGAAAGCACAAGTGGGCTATATACGCTTCGAGCAAGGTTAAAACATGTGTGGGGAGACCCCATTGAAATTCAGGTCCAACGTCTGAAAGACTCGGCCGTTGCAGCTGTTGGAATTCAAGTAAAGTAATTGGGATTTGGAAACAGACATCATTGGTGCAAAATGGTAAACTTGATTGCACGACATATTGAACTTATTGTGCCTAATCACGCCTTAACCACTCGGTCATTACAGCTTTCTGAATAAGCTCACACAAACGATTTCTGAGCACTTGAATCACTGGACAAGTCCATGCATTAAAGAGACTATCCATATCAAGTCACCAAGGATATGTTCAGAATGAGGACTGGTTTGTCATAACGCTGCGAGCAGGGTTCGAACCTGCGCGGGGAGACCCCATTGGATTTCGAGTACAACGCCTTAATCTCTCGGCCATCACAGCTTGCTCTATTACCTTCCACGCCCTAACCAGTCCGCTATCTCGTTCTGTCCATTTTAACTCTAAAACGTCCAGATCATCGCTACTGAAGTACCGACTTGAAATGTTTGTCATGGAAGATACATTCTGAGCACTTGAATCAAAGGACAAGTGCACACATTATCCATATCAAGTCACCAAGTATAAGTTAAAAATAAAGAATGGTTTGCCATTGCGCTGCGAGCAGGGTTCGAACCTGCGCAGGGAGACCCCATTGGATTTCAAGTCCAACGCCTTAACCACTCGGCCATCGCAGCTCGCTATATTAATTACTAGGCCTTAACCAGTCGGCTATCTCATTCTGTCCATTTTACTTCTGTAAAGACTAGACTATCTACTGAAGAGCCTATTTGAACTGTTTGTCAAGGAATATATATTCTGAGCACTTGAATCAATGGACAAGTCCATGCATTCAGCACATTATCCATATCAAGTCACATGTTACAAATATAGACTGGTTTGTCAATGCGCTGCGAGCAGCTTTAAAAACTGTACGGGGAGAAAAAAATGATTTTCATTTCCAACGCTTAAAACACTTGGCCATTGCGGCTGTGTGAATCAAAGGAAAGTGATGAGGAGAAAGCACAAGTGGGCTATATACGCTTCGAGCAAGGTTAAAACATGTGTGGGGAGACCCCATTGAAATTCAGGTCCAACGTCTGAAAAACTCGGCCGTTGCAGCTGTTGGAATTCAAGTAAAGTAATTGGGATTTGGAAACAGACATCATTGGTGCAAAATGGTAAACTTGATTGCACGACATATTGAACTTATTGTGCCAAATCACGCCTTAACCACTCGGTCATTACAGCTTTCTGAATAAGCTCACACAAAAGATTTCTGAGCACTTGAATCACTGGACAAGTCCATGCATTAAAGAGACTATCCATATCAAGTCACCAAGGATATGTTCAGAATGAGGACTGGTTTGTCATAACGCTGCGAGCAGGGTTCGAACCTGCGCGGGGAGACCCCATTGGATTTCGTGTCCAGCGCCTTAACCTCTCGGCCATCACAGCTTGCTCTATTACCTTCTACGCCCTAACCAGTCCGCTATCTCGTTCTGTCCATTTTAACTCTAAAACGTCCAGATCATCGCTACTGAAGTACCGACTTGAAATGTTTGTCATGGAAGATACATTCTGAGCACTTGATTCAAAGGACAAGTGCACACATTATCCATATCAAGTCACCAAGTATATGTTAAAAATAAAGAATGGTTTGCCATTGCGCTGCGAGCAGGGTTCGAACCTGCGCAGGGAGACCCCATTGGATTTCAAGTCCAACGCCTTAACCACTCGGCCATCGCAGCTCGCTATATTAACTACTAGGCCTTAACCAGTCGGCTATCTCATTCTGTCCATTTTACTTCTGTAAAGACTAGACTATCTACCGAAGAGCCTATTTGAACTGTTTGTCAAAGAATATATATTCTGAGCACTTGAATCAATGGACAAGTCCATGCATTCAGCACATTATCCATATCAAGTCACATGTTACAAATATAGACTGGTTTGTCAATGCGCTGCGAGCAGCTTTAAAAACTGTACGGGGAGAAAAAAATGATTTTCATTTCCAACGCTTAAAACACTTGGCCATTGCGGCTGTGTGAATCAAAGGAAAGTGATGAGGAGAAAGCACAAGTGGGCTATATACGCTTCGAGCAAGGTTAAAACATGTGTGGGGAGACCCCATTGAAATTCAGGTCCAACGTCTGAAAGACTCGGCCGTTGCAGCTGTTGGAATTCAAGTAAAGTAATTGGGATTTGGAAACAGACATCATTGGTGCAAAATGGTAAACTTGATTGCACGACATATTGAACTTATTGTGCCTAATCACGCCTTAACCACTCGGTCATTACAGCTTTCTGAATAAGCTCACACAAACGATTTCTGAGCACTTGAATCACTGGACAAGTCCATGCATTAAAGAGACTATCCATATCAAGTCACCAAGGATATGTTCAGAATGAGGACTGGTTTGTCATAACGCTGCGAGCAGGGTTCGAACCTGCGCGGGGAGACCCCATTGGATTTCGAGTACAACGCCTTAATCTCTCGGCCATCACAGCTTGCTCTATTACCTTCCACGCCCTAACCAGTCCGCTATCTCGTTCTGTCCATTTTAACTCTAAAACGTCCAGATCATCGCTACTGAAGTACCGACTTGAAATGTTTGTCATGGAAGATACATTCTGAGCACTTGAATCAAAGGACAAGTGCACACATTATCCATATCAAGTCACCAAGTATAAGTTAAAAATAAAGAATGGTTTGCCATTGCGCTGCGAGCAGGGTTCGAACCTGCGCAGGGAGACCCCATTGGATTTCAAGTCCAACGCCTTAACCACTCGGCCATCGCAGCTCGCTATATTAATTACTAGGCCTTAACCAGTCGGCTATCTCATTCTGTCCATTTTACTTCTGTAAAGACTAGACTATCTACTGAAGAGCCTATTTGAACTGTTTGTCAAGGAATATATATTCTGAGCACTTGAATCAATGGACAAGTCCATGCATTCAGCACATTATCCATATCAAGTCACATGTTACAAATATAGACTGGTTTGTCAATGCGCTGCGAGCAGCTTTAAAAACTGTACGGGGAGAAAAAAATGATTTTCATTTCCAACGCTTAAAACACTTGGCCATTGCGGCTGTGTGAATCAAAGGAAAGTGATGAGGAGAAAGCACAAGTGGGCTATATACGCTTCGAGCAAGGTTAAAACATGTGTGGGGAGACCCCATTGAAATTCAGGTCCAACGTCTGAAAAACTCGGCCGTTGCAGCTGTTGGAATTCAAGTAAAGTAATTGGGATTTGGAAACAGACATCATTGGTGCAAAATGGTAAACTTGATTGCACGACATATTGAACTTATTGTGCCAAATCACGCCTTAACCACTCGGTCATTACAGCTTTCTGAATAAGCTCACACAAAAGATTTCTGAGCACTTGAATCACTGGACAAGTCCATGCATTAAAGAGACTATCCATATCAAGTCACCAAGGATATGTTCAGAATGAGGACTGGTTTGTCATAACGCTGCGAGCAGGGTTCGAACCTGCGCGGGGAGACCCCATTGGATTTCGTGTCCAGCGCCTTAACCTCTCGGCCATCACAGCTTGCTCTATTACCTTCTACGCCCTAACCAGTCCGCTATCTCGTTCTGTCCATTTTAACTCTAAAACGTCCAGATCATCGCTACTGAAGTACCGACTTGAAATGTTTGTCATGGAAGATACATTCTGAGCACTTGATTCAAAGGACAAGTGCACACATTATCCATATCAAGTCACCAAGTATATGTTAAAAATAAAGAATGGTTTGCCATTGCGCTGCGAGCAGGGTTCGAACCTGCGCAGGGAGACCCCATTGGATTTCAAGTCCAACGCCTTAACCACTCGGCCATCGCAGCTCGCTATATTAACTACTAGGCCTTAACCAGTCGGCTATCTCATTCTGTCCATTTTACTTCTGTAAAGACTAGACTATCTACCGAAGAGCCTATTTGAACTGTTTGTCAAAGAATATATATTCTGAGCACTTGAATCAATGGACAAGTCCATGCATTCAGCACATTATCCATATCAAGTCACATGTTACAAATATAGACTGGTTTGTCAATGCGCTGCGAGCAGCTTTAAAAACTGTACGGGGAGAAAAAAATGATTTTCATTTCCAACGCTTAAAACACTTGGCCATTGCGGCTGTGTGAATCAAAGGAAAGTGATGAGGAGAAAGCACAAGTGGGCTATATACGCTTCGAGCAAGGTTAAAACATGTGTGGGGAGACCCCATTGAAATTCAGGTCCAACGTCTGAAAAACTCGGCCGTTGCAGCTGTTGGAATTCAAGTAAAGTAATTGGGATTTGGAAACAGACATCATTGGTGCAAAATGGTAAACTTGATTGCAAGACATATTGAACTTATTGTGCCAAATCACACCTTAACCACTCGGCCATTACAGCTTTCTGAATAAGCTCACACAAAAGATTTCTGAGCACTTGAATCACTGGACAAGTCCATGCATTTAAAAGACTATCCATATCATGTCACCAAGGATATGTTCAGAATGAGGACTGGATTGTCATAACGCTGCGAGCAGGGTTCGAACCTGCGCGGGGAGACCCCATTGGATTTCGAGTCCAACGCCTTAACCTCTCGGCCATCACAGCTTGCTCTATTACCTTCTACGCCCTAACCAGTCCGCTATCTCGTTCTGTCCATTTTAACTCTAAAACGTCCAGATCATCGCTACTGAAGTACCGACTTGAAATGTTTGTCATGGAAGATACATTCTGAGCACTTGAATCAAAGGACAAGTGCACACATTATCCATATCAAGTCACCAAGTATATGTTAAAAATAAAGAATGGTTTGCCATTGCGCTGCGAGCAGGGTTCGAACCTGCGCAGGGAGACCCCATTGGATTTGAAGACCAACGCCTTAACCACTCGGCGATCTAAGCAGCTCGCTATATTAACTACTAGGCCTTAACCAGTCGGCTATCTCATTCTGTCCATTTTACTTCTGTAAAGACTAGACTATCTACCGAAGAGCCTATTTGAACTGTTTGTCAAGGAATATATATTCTGAGCACTTGAATCAATGGACAAGTCCATGCATTCAGCACATTATCCACATCAAGTCACAT